>NC_056748.1:306713000-306805500 GCF_019279795.1 Protopterus annectens
ATGACTGCAGATGCATCCATGAAGGACATCCAGTGGATACCACCTGCAAACTTTGCCCAAGGCATTGTCACTAAATTGCAATGCTTAGAAAAGGTATGGAAAGATGGGTGGCCACAGTGGTGCAGCGATTAGCGTTGCCGCCTCACAGCAAGAGGTTCTCCGGTTCGATCCTCGGCTGTGGTGCCTTCTGTGCGGAGTCTGCATGTCGTCCCTGTGGTCGCGTGGGTTTCCTATGGGTGCTCCGTTTTCCTCCCACATCCCAAAGACATGCTGTAGGTGGATTGGACACTCTAAATTGGCCCTAAGTGTGAGTATGTGTGTGCCTTCTGTGGAAGGTTGGGCGCCGGGCTGGCAACTCGACACTGTAAAACTCCACTGCCAATCATGAGCGGACAGGTGATCCACTGTGGCGACCCCTAACCAGGAAAAGCCGAAAGAAGAAGAAGAAAAGGTATGGAATGATGATCAGGTTGCTGCTTCCATTATGGTTTTCCTGGAGTCCTCTTTAGGAAAGGTGTGGTGGTAGCTATGGCTCTAGTAGAGTGAGCCCTGACAGACACAGGGACTTGTTTCCCAAGATGCAAGTGACAAAAGACCAGAGATTTCACATTCTACAAGTATTTTTTGTTAACATGCTTCCCTTCTTTTCCCTTTGCAAAGGCAACAAAAAGCTGATCTGACTTAATATTGGGTAAAAATCGGAGCATTTTAAAGGAATGCAATACTCCTTCCCTCTGTTTTTGTGGTGATGGGAAAAACTGGTAGACAGATGGCCTAATTTAAGGAGAAGTCAATAACCACTCTGGGCACGAAGGTGGGGTTAGTCTGTAAAGTGACTCTTGTCCTTATGATAAACCAGGAAAGCTTCTCTACATGCGAGAGCCTGTTGTTCCGAGACACAGCTGGCAGAGATCAAGGCTAGCCACAAGGCAATTCCCATGTCAACATCTTGATGGAGGCTGAAGCAGCTAGTTCAAAGTGTGGCAATATTAGCTTTTCTAGCACAAAATTTAACTCCCTATGAGGAGCCAACTCTTTCCTGCAGAGTCTTAAGTGAAGGACCACACTTAAGGAACTAATAAGCAGCTGCAATAATGCAAGAGGATAAAATGGAAAGCAGGCAGATATGCCTGAGGCATGTACCCTGAAAGATCTATACAACAGACCTGCTTTCAAAAGATCTGAGAGAACTAGGAGGCAACAGCTGTGTCTGGTTTGCTTGCTGTCCTCTGTTCAGCCATCAGTGGGAGAACCTCTTCCACTTAGCTATATATGATCTCCTGGTGCTTGTTTCTTTGGTCTCCTTTGATGTGTGTTTGCAGAGAATTAGATTATCCACAATCAATCTTAAGAGGCTCAGGTTGGAAAGTATAACATACCTCTGCTTTGGCACAACACAAGGGGATTCTCCCTGGCAAGGCACAGGAGAAAGGAGAACCAGTGCCGTCTGGGCCAAAAGGGTGCTACTAAGACCATCCTAGGCCTGTCCTTTCAGATCTTCTGCAATACCCTGGGGATTGGGGGGGGGTAGTGAAAGAATAAATAGGGCTGTGCCAAGAAAGGAAAATGCATCTGTCACCCAGGTCACATTCTCTGAGGTCCAGGTGCAAAACTTCCTGAGCTGTTTGTTTTACGGTGAAGCAAATAATCTATTCCTGTCGCACTTCATTTATGGACCAAATACAGACAGACTTCTCTTTTTTACATCCATTTGTTGGGGTCCAGTAATGACCAGTTTAGGTTTTGTATAAAAATAAAGTGCTTTCCAGAAATGTACTGAAACACTGGGGTGAAATTCAGCCGTGGATCCTGGGACACCTTCTACACCTGCAGTACTAGTTGTCAGAGTAGGTAAGACTGTATTCCACCCTGTTTGTTAATGTACCACATGGCTGTAGTACCATCTGTTTAGATCATCAGAGGTGCCTGAATGCCTAAAGACTAGTGCCACTTATTTCATTTATGCTTATATGCCTCTCAGGCATCTAGTTGTCCCAAATGCCCTGGACCCTCATTTCCCAACTGGGCACCCCACCTGTTAGCAGCAATAGGGTCTGAAATTTGCATTGTGAATGGAACTCCATTCACATGCAATAAGCTATAACAACAGTGCAAGTTCTTTCCTTATGCAGGGAATCCATGAGATCCTTGTTTTCAAGAAATGAAGATGTTGGCATCACCTGTTCGTCTGGTACCAATGTAGCTTCCTCAACTGCAGCCTAAGCAGGAGGATAATAAGGATGCATGAAGAATGTTATGTAACCCAACAGCCAAAGGAATTCCCTGAATGATGTGTTGCTGATATGGCAATCTGGTTAACATGCTGGGAGAGTAACAAGATCTTCCCTGGAGGAAGAAAAGCCTTCTGTTCATCTGAGACCAGTACAGTTCCCACAAAGATAATCCATGTGTATGGAGTCAGCTGGGATTTCTGATGGTTCAGAGACAGGTCTTACCCTCTGAAAATAGTCCAAAATAGTTAGGAAGCCTAACTCAGGCAATCATATAGGAAGGGGTAGATGTGTATGTCCTTTGTCCTGCAAAAGGCAATCATTGGAGCAACATTTTTGTAAAGACCCTGGGAGCAGTAGACAAGTCAATGGAAAAGTACTAAACTGCTAATAGAGCCCTCCTGCCTGGAAACATATGAAATGTCCGCTTCCCTTACGTAAGGGGACATGGGGATAGAAATTCTTCGGATCCAGGGTCACCCTTTGGGCTACAGGCAGATCAAGGGTAGTAATTTTTGCAAAGTCAACATTTTGAGTATTGGCACTAGTATGATTTTGTTTGAACTTGATAGGTCCAGAATTCTTTTTTTGTGACTAGGGAAAGTCTGGAGTAAAATCCTGTCCTCAACTTGATTTAAGTTCCAGTTCTAGATTTTATACTAAGGGACTTTCCACCTGTAGAGTCAATCAGGCACTTTTGTTGCTTTTGGGACTGGCAGAACACTTGAGGAATCTGGGTGATTTTAGAAACTAAGTTGCAGCCGAGGATCGAACCAGAGAACCTCTTGCTGTGAAGTGGCAACATTAACCGCTGCACCACCGCAGCCGCCCTGGTTCATAGACTCTCTAATGATCACAAATCTTGTCTTAGGTGGTGCAGAATTTATAAGTAAGATGCATTAAGGATTAATACTGTACCTTTTGCACTGTGCACTAAGTGGGTGGGAAGACATGAAACAAAGGGAAATGCAGCTTTAACAGTCTAAGAGAAAGGCTTCCAAGTTTAATCTTCTAGCTTCAGATAGCTTCTTTGAAATAAGATTATTTAGGTTTGATTTTCTCCCCTTGTTTGGCAAGCTGAACAATTAGCACAGCAGATGTTTGCAGCACTGGGGCTTGCTGGTAGAAGTAGATCCTGTTATCAGAAAACTGATAACCCAATGAATGAGAACAGAGTAAACATATTCAATACTTTGAAATACAATAGCAAAAGAACTACAGTATGCACTGGAAAGATGAATTTTCATTCCCAATTTGAAAAAGACAATAGTATGTGCAGACTGCTCCTCATACAATAATATAGGGCATGGAGTAGCACCGATAAAAGGTAGCCATGAAGGCAAGAGTAGCACAATGTCTACTGTATTTCACTGCAGCTACAGCTAGCTTGAAGCAATATCTCCTTATATTGTAAAAGGCTC
The DNA here is from genome assembly GCF_019279795.1 of Protopterus annectens. Classification (NCBI taxonomy): domain Eukaryota; kingdom Metazoa; phylum Chordata; order Ceratodontiformes; family Protopteridae; genus Protopterus; species Protopterus annectens. Next base: position 306,716,653 of record NC_056748.1, read on the forward strand.
CTGCCTATTTAGCTTTTTCAACATTACAGACCTACATTCAATTACTTTTTAACTCATTACTACTGATAGAGAAGACCATGTTGTGCCCTTAATCGCATCTGTAGCACTTGTTCTGTGGGCTGCCTTATCCCATTCAAGCTAAGGCTCGACCCACCCAGTTTAGCTTTGTCAAGGGGAGACTATGCCTGTTAAACTTGGTGGACTTCTTCAAGACAGTTACGAAAAGCCCTAGATGAGGGCAAATATGTGCACACAGCCTACTTAGACTTAGTTAAGGCTTTTGGCACTATTAATGATGCCCGAGTTGGGGGATTAACTAATCCAGCTACGTATCAACCCACACACTGTCAGGTGGGTTACAAACTGGCTGATTGATAGAACTTATACGGTCAAAATAGGGACTCCACCTCCTGTAGCAGACCTGTAACCACTGGTGTTCCACAGGAATCGGATCTGGGACTCCTACTGTTCGGAATCTACTTCTCTGAACTACAGGCTAAAACTAAAGGACTGTAGCTGGCAAAGTTTGCTGATGACTGCAAACTAGGAGTGATCACTGAAACCCCTAGCGATGCCAACATCCAGCATGAAGGTCTTATGCAGATTAACGACTGGTGCCAAAGTCATGGTCTTAAACTTAACACAAAAGAATGCATCATCATCCCTTTCGGAAAGGGTGATGTTCCTGCAAACTATCCCATCAATAGCAATTCTCTAAGCACACAGTTAGTGGTGAGAGATACGGACACACAGGTCGATAGCAATCTTAACTTTGATCACCATGTCTCCACAGTGCTAAGAAGGGCATTTTATATTGCTCAACTCATAGGTAAGGGCATTGTCTTCAGGAAAAAAAGAAGTTGTAACCTCCCTGTACTCTTCCTTCATCAGGCCAATAACAGAGTACAATACTCGCTTTGGTATGTTCCTTTCCAAACACTTTCTGTCCTGTACCTCGTCTAGTGCAGATACAGATTCTTAGTTTTAGCACTTAAATTTGCTTATTCGTGCTCAGCACTTGTTCAGAACTTGTAAGCACTAAATAAGCTACTAATTACTACAGCACTCGACCTTCCTCATTACCTAGAGGAAAACAGTTTTTGTACTTACTTTTCTCACTTGCTTAGAGAAAACAGCTCTTGTACTCACTTTCCTCACTTATCTAGAGGAAAATATTTTTTTATTCAGGCATGTCCAAGGGTCAGCTCCCAGTGTTCTCTCCTGTCTATCTGATGACTCTGGGCATCTTGAGATAATGTAGAAATTGCCTCATGTACACAGACAACCGTCTCCTCCTACCAGCCAACACTACAACCTGTGAGAGATGCACTTATCTAGCCAAACTGGAGGAAAAGCTCTCTCCAACCAAGACTGAACTTGACAGTCATGAGGAGAAGGTAAACATTTGCACCACACCACACTCATCACATAGTCTCACTAAATCTACACCACCAAAATACATACATAGTAACACAAAAACATTCGCGGTGGCTCTCATTAATAATCTGTCTAAGCAACAGAGACCTCCAAAGCAGAAGCGCAAGCAACCTCCATCCCCCAACACAACCCAAATGACACATAGACCACAGACTCAGTGTGCCATTCAACCACAGCCAATAAGACAAAACAACGTACCAAACACACTAGTCATAGGTGACTCTATAGTTAGGCACACTGATGTCCCACTCACCAGGCTAAACAAGGAGAAGGTTACTGTCAGCTGCCTGTTGGGTGCCAGGCTCCGCCACATAACCCACGCACTCAGGTCACTCCACAACAAGTACAAATATGATGACCTGAGACATACCTCCCTGGACTACATGAAAAGAGACATGGAAGAGCTCTCTGATCTTGTAGCGCAGGCAGTTATGACCCTAGCCCTTAGTAGCATTCTGCCATCAGCCAGAATGATACCACAGTACAAGGACAAAATAAATGACTGCAACAATTGGCTAAGCTTCTGGTGTCATTCTAAGGGGATTCAGTATCTGTCTGCTTAGGATGACATGGTCGACAGACCACGATGCTTTGCCACAGATGGCCTGCACCCGTCGCCCCTGGGATTCCAGATACTGGCTAAAGCTCTTGCTGCCCCTATAGTGCCTTTTTTAGGCAATGTTCAAATGACAAATTCACCACCATAACAGGAACAGGCAAGCAAAAACTGAGGGTAATGCTACTCAATGCTAAAAGTCTAAATCTCAAAATGCACTCACTCAAGGCACTCCTTAAAATGGAGAACATTGATATCTGTGCAGTGACTGAGACATGGTTCAAGGCTCCAGAGAGCACCCCTGCACTACCAGGCTATAACTCATACCACACTTTTCGGCCATGTAACCTGGACCGAAACACCAAAGGTGGAGGTATGTCCATATAAATTAAGGGTATCCACATCTCCAGGCGAGTTGCTCAGCATAATGCATCTGAGGTTATCCAAGTGCAACTAACTCTGGGCAAAACTGCAATCCAAACTGTAGCTTGCTACAGATCCCCCACCATGCCCCAGGATTCCCACTTCTCTTTTCTTGATGTGCTGGAAAATATTAGGATTCAACCAAACACCCTAATAATGGGCGACTTCAACTACCCCACCATTAACTGGGAAAACTACTCGTGTACCAACTCCTTAGCTCAACGCTTTCTGGAATTCATAAACTCCAATGCCCTGGATCAACTTATCCACACCCCCACCAAAGGCAACAATATCCTAGATCTAGTAATTACCAACATGAGTGACCAGTATTCCACACCTGAAGTCAACTCTTCGTTGGTCCGATCCGACCATAAGCTAATCAACCTTGATATCCACATCCCACCCCCACCTCCCATTAAGGAAACCACGGTAAAAAATTTCTCCAAAGCCAGCTTCATGCTTAAGACAGAAGTGGTGAACTTCATGACACCCATGCAGATGGACAATACAGTTACAACTGCTGTATCCTACACAAATGTACTCTATAAGCACTTGCAAAAGTGCATGGATCTTGCTATCCCAAACAGAACCAAGATGCTATCCTCCAAAAAAAGGAAGCCAATCTGGTGGTCCCCTGCCTTAAACAAACTTTACAACAGAAGGAAGAAACTGTTGCAAAAGAGTAAAATCCCATGAGTGGAGGAGCTCCCTGGTCAGCCTCAGCTAGAAGCTGAGATCCCTTACAAGATCCTCCAAAGCTAGCTATGAAAACAAAATCGCCACTAATTCTATGGACAACCACAAAGCATTCTATAGCTATGTCAAGAATATTGATGGCAACACCCAGATCTGCTCTGAGTTATAGCACAAAGGCAAGAAAATTACAGAACCAACTGATATTGCCAACATCCTGGCAGATGGGTTCAGTGCTAACTTTACCCCCCTCTCACCCGCTAAAGGGCCCATATCTATACAGGAAGAATGCAGAGTCCCTGTAATCACAACTACGCAGGTAAAAGCTGCACTCTCTAAAGCCAAAAACACAGCATCCATGGGACCGGACAACATCCCAGGCTGCGTTTTACACAAACTTCAGAACGAACTGGCTCCCCACTTAAGCACCATGTTCAATAATGGCCTCGCATCAGGCTCTGTGCCCAGTGAATGGTGCACAGCAACAGATATCCCACTCCACAAAGGGGTAGCACCACTGATCCTGGGAACTACCGACCTATTAGCCTGACGAGCCTGGTCTGCAAGGCCATGGAACGTATCATCATAGAACTCATAAACAAAGACATTGGTAACCTCCAAACTCTGGATCCCACCCAGTTCGGGTTTGTGAAAGACAGATCATGCCTGAACCTGATCAACTTCTTTGAGGTAGTCACCAAAACCGTAGATGAAGCTAAGGTGGTTCACACAGCCTATCTTGACCTCGCCAAGGCTTTCGACACCATCCACCATTCTGGAATTACAGCTAAACTCACTAAACTAGGTATAAATCCCTATATCACAAGATGGGTTGCCAACTGGCTCACTGACAGAACCCACACAGTAAAAGCTGCAGACTCCAAATCTGACTTCAAAGCAGTGACAAGTGGAGTACCACAGGGTTCCGTCCTGTGAACTCTCCTGTTTGGTATCTACTTCTCTGAAGTACAGGCTAATACTGAAGGCATCTGGCTAACGAAGTTCACAGATGACTGCAAACTAGGAGCCATAGTTAAGTCCCCAAATGATGTGGACATCCTACAGAAGGGCCTCGCTGAGACAGATGCCTGGTGTCACAGCCATGACCTCAAGCTCAATGCCAAAAAGTGCTGTGTCATCCCCTTTGGTAAAAACTCTATACCCATGAACTACCACATAGGCAGCAATCTACTTAACACCGAATGCGTGATAAGAGACCTTGGGACCCAGGTGGACAGTAGTCTCGCCTTTGCTAGTCACATGGCCACAGTAGTCAGGAAGTCCTTCTACGTGGCACACATCATAAAAGGGTTCTCATCCAGGGAAAAAGAGGTCATTGTTCCCCTCTACTCGACACTCATTAGACCCATCATAGAGTACAACGCCCCTTTTGGAATGTACCTCACAAGACATCTGCAGCAGCTGGAAAGGCCACAGAAGTACCTCGCAAAGAGGATTACTGGCCTCAAACAAACACCCTATACTGACTGTCTCAAAAAACTCCAGCTTTACTCAGCAGCATACCATCTATTCTGAGGTGATCTCTGCCTAACATATAAAGCTAGGTCAAACCCAGAGCTGTTGGACATGCTACACCTAAAGAAATCCCAATCCCTCCGAACTACACGCTCTAGGGATCTAAACCTTGTCACCACAATAAACAGGACATGCTGGAGGGATAGATTCTTGTCCCAGTGACTTCCCATACTCTGGAACAGGCTACCCATTTATGTCAAGCAAAGTTCTTCATTAGCATTCTTCAAGAAAAATCTTGATGAGTGGATGGGAAATAGGAAATACACTCCGAGGATCAATTATGTGTTGCTGTTCGACAGTGGCACAGGAAAATAACATTTTTGGGTGGTGTAAGCCAGGGAACCTTGTTGGCTAGGCTTACGTAGGCCCTTAGGCCGACAGTCTAGTACCTACCTATGAACACCTGCAGCAATTGAGGAGACCACAAAGGTTCCTTAAACAGAAAATACAGGGTCTTCATGATATGTCTTATGCAGACAGACTGAAATCATTGTCATTTTACTGTGTGTCACACAGACTGCTCACAGGCGACTTGTGACTTGCATATAGAGCAATCTCTGACACAGCCTTAATGGAAATGCTGCATATTCACAAGTCAAATGGCACATGGTTCACTCGCTCAAAGGATTTTAACCTGGTATGTGACATCAACAGAACTTGCTGGAGAGGCAGATTTGTCCACAGAGATTGCCCCACCTTTAGAACAAGCTTCCTATTCATGTTAAACAAAGCCCCTCGTTGGCCCTATTTAAGATAGTTTGGATGACTGGATGGGTAACCTGAAATTCATCCCAGGGGTTCCATCTGTGTCCCTCTTAGACAGGGTCAATAGGTGCTGATTTCAGTGTTTACTTAAACCAGACACCCTTGGGAACACAGGTTGAACTTGGCTGGGTTTGTAAGGTCCCTGGGGCCGCTAGCCTAGTAACCTCCTATGATCCTACGAAAAATGCTTATAAAGCAGATCACACACATTTTTCTCTGCAGTGACTCACTAGCAGAACTAAATCTGCAGTTTTGTGTGTCATAATTAAGCACATTAGATATGAGAAAATGACTTTAAACAATCCAGAAAGCTGTTTTTTTTTTTATTAGCTGAAAATATTTTCTGGCATTTAATTCTTTTTGCTCACAGCCTTAGGCAATTGCTGTCCAGCCTAGTGGCAGTCAGGAATGTGACACCCTGACTAAATATGATCAGGCATTGATAAGTTAGCCAATCATGAGAGGGAGGGGTTGGAACAATGTCTAGAGTAAAATAAGGCAACTCCCAGATAAAGCAGGATGATAATAAAAGAATACAACTTTCACGTGAAAGCATTTTCAGTTTGTACTGGGCACACTAGCCCAATTACCTCCTACAGAAACTGCTACACACAAAAGATGGAGATTTATGTCAACAGTTTAAAGAACAAAATCATAAAAGAATATAAACCACACTTATTGTAATGTAATAACAGAAATATGTTAAATGTTAAAAAATGACTAAAACCCTGAGCAAAATGACACAGATTATTCAGTGAGTAACAGCAAGCTTCACTCTTTATTACACCAGATGCAAGAAAGAACTGAAATGTATGAAGGCCCTTCCTATCATACATGCATGCCACAATGACACTGGGTGGTGGCTTGTGTTAATATGCAGAGTCTGATGCTGCTTGCAAGCAACCACAGTAACAGAATTTTCATGGATCTGTTAATGAGACAGCCTCGGGTATGACCAAAAGTCATCTAACAGAGTGAGTGCTAAGCACAAAATAAAATAAAATAAAGTGTAAAATACAAATATCTTAAAGTTCAACTGCAGTATCAGAAATTATTTTCAAAAACAGCGCATTAAACAGACTGAATGAATCTGTGTTGTTTCTTATTCTCAGACACTTAAAAGGTAATATTAACGTGATATACAGAACTTACCGATCTTACAGTCTCTGAAGTACTTTTCAATTGGACAGTCTTTTGTGAAGCCAACACCTCCCATCCATTCCATACATTTAGATGCTGTAAGTGTTGCAACCTGTAACATCAGAGTAAGATCAATATATTGTACGATAACCATTGAATGATGCAGCCAAACCAGATTTCTGATATAGTTACTAAAGCAGTGTGATCTATCCTATGACTCTGGACATCAGTCTAGAAGTTTTCAAGATTATATATCAAAATGCCAACTTTATTAAAAAAATCAAATAATACTGCAATAAATTACATGAAAGGGATAAAATGCCCAATTATAAAAGATATGTAATCAGAAAGTACAGTTGTGTACCTACCATAAATGTAGATGTTCCAGTGTATTCACTGTTGCAGTCATTACACTTGGGTTATCCTGCTGGCAGGCTACCCGCAGTCGGCCTGAATTCCAAAGTCTTGGTCCGGCGTCAGTTGCTGTCACCTCTTCCCGGACGTCAGTGTGCCAGGGGTATACAAGATGCAGCAGACGCCTTTTTCTTCAGTATTTCTTGCCCCAGATGTCAGGTGCCCCCAAAAGGGTAGGCTAAAAAACACTGCTTATAAAAGCATGCACTAAAATAAACAATACCTTCATCTACAAGCAAATACACCACATAGGTTGTATAGGATAGAGAAGTACAAATAAGTCCCAGCAAAGAAAGGGGGATGGTGGGTGGGTAACCTGGACTGCAACAGTGAATACACTTGAACATCTACATTTATGGTAAGTACACAAATGTACTATGTTCATCGTGTTTCACTGTTGCAGTCATTACACTTGGGTTGAATCCCAAAGCTGAGGTTCGGCGGCTGGGTCTAAATAGAATTAGGAGTGGCTATAAGGCCCTGCAAAACTGCAGTGGCAAAGCCTGCTCTGGATTTAGAGTACAGAGGTAAGTGGTAGTGCTTAGTAAAAGTGTGCACTGAAGTCTAAGTTGCAGCCTCCAAAATATCCTTGGTTGATACTCCTCTGAGAAAGGCTGCTGAGGTGGCTGCTGCCCTGGTAGAATGTGGTCTAATGCCCTTAGGCACCGATTTGCCATGTTGTGAATAGCAGAAACGAATGCAGTGTCCTATCCATTTTGAAATAGTCTGCTTTGAGATTGCCTTTCCTTGTGATCCTGCAGCATATGCCACTAAAAGTTGCTCAGTCTTTCTGAAAGCTTTAGTTTTGTCCAAGTAAAAGCGTAGCTGTCTGGGTATGTCCAAAGAATGCAGAGGTCTCCCCTTTATTCTGCGGGTTTGGGTAAAAAGTAGGCAAATGAATGGTTTGGTTAAGAGCCACACTGGACACTACCTTAGGCATAAATGTTGGGTTTGTCCTTAGAGAAACTCTGTCCGGATGGAAGATAATAAAAGGTTCCACAGCCATTAATGCCTGTAACTCTAAGACTCTTCTTGCTGAAGTTATTGCTAGGAGCAGAGCTGTTTTCCATGATAAGAATTTTATCTCAGCTGTATTGGCTGGCTCAAAAGGAGGCAGTGTGAGTTTTTCCAAGACAAAATTGAGGTCCCTTGCAGGTATTGGTGCTCTCCTTGGAGGTCTTATGTTTTTGGCCCCCCCTGAGGAACTGCCTAAGCAATGGATATGAAAAAATAGGTGGGTCTATATTGTAATGAGCTGAAATGGCAGAGGCATGGATCTTAATTGATGAGAAGGATAGGCCTTTGTCCAGCATCTCAGTTAGATATTGTAAAATCTGAGGAATATTTGGAACAAGTGCGTCAATTCCTTGTGCCTGGTTCCAAGCACAGAATCTCTTCCATTTTTCTGCATAAGATTTCTGGTGCTGGGCCTCCTGGCCTCCAAAATAACATCCATAACCGCTTTAGAGAGAGGTGTATTCTGAATGGTTACAGTATCCGCCATGCAGCTAGATTTAGAGTTCTGAGTTGGCTGTGCAGGATCTGATTGTTTTGTTGGGTCAGTAAATGAGGAATTTGAGACAATGCCCAGGCTGGGCCTTGGGACAAGCTCCTTAGGATTGGGTACCAGTGCTGGTGTGGCCAATCCGGGGCAATCAGTATAATTTGTGGCTTCTCTTGCCTGACCTTTAGGAGTACCTTGGAGAGGAGAGGCAGTGGAGGAAAGGTATATACTGTAAGGTTGTTCCAGCTGAATGACAAAGCATCCACTTTCCATGCTTGTTTGTGATAAGTCCTTGTGCAGAATCTCTGAAGTTGGCAGTTGTGAGGGGAGGCAAAAAGATCTATGTCTGGGCATCCCCATTTCCTTGTTATCATGCTGAAGATTTGTGGATCTAGTTTCCACTCATGAGGGTCCATGAGGTTTCTGCTTAGTTCGTCTGCCAGAGCATTTGTTTTTCCTGGCAAGAATGTGCTTGCAGGTGTACTTGGTAAGTGAATGCTGTGTTCCACAAAATCATGGCTCATCTGCAGAGGGGGTAGGAATGTGTGCCCCACTACTTGTTTATGTACCACATGACTGTGGTGTTGTCCGTCTTTATCAGCAGCTGTCCTGGATGAAGTAAGCCCTTGAAGACTGTCAGGGCATTTTGTACAGCTAGCATCTCTTTTTGATTGATGTGTAGATGCCTTTGGCTTGGGGGCCATGTGCCCTGAATACATTTTCCTGCCATGTAGGCCCCCCAGGCATAATCTGATGCATCTGTTGTTAGCGTTTGCCTGGCTGTGGGTAAAGTGAATGGCTGTCCCTTGTTGTGGTGACAGGCCTGTGCGCACCATCGAAACTCCTGTTGCAGGCAGGGAATGAGTGAAATTAATGATTTCAGGCTGTGGCAATGTTGAGTCCAAACATTTTTTAGTTACCATTGTAGTTTCCTCATATGCAGTCTTGCATATGGAATTAGCAGAATGCAGGAGGCCATGTAGCCCAGAGCCTGCAGAATTTTTCTTGCAGATAACTGGGTCTTTGTTGCCATGCTTTTGAAGTAAGAAGTCAGTTGCCTTTGTTTGTCTGGCATGAGATAAGCCATCTGGGCAGTTGTATTTAAGCTTGCACCCAGGAATATTATTTCTTGAGAGGGTACTAGTTTTGATTTATTTTTGTTTACTGTGTACCCTAGGCAAATTAGTAATCTTTTTACAAACGCCAGATGCTTTAGTAGAATGTCTTTGGTCTATGCTTGAATAAGGCAGTCGTCCAAGTAGGGATATATTTGAATTCCTGTTTGTCTGCAAAATGCAATTACTGGTGCCAGGCATTTTGTGAAGACCCTGGGCGCAGTAGATAAGCCAAAGGGCAGTGCAGAGGATTGGTAGTGCATTGAGATAGCTATGAATCTGAGGTATCTTCTGCAAGATTGTCTGATTGGGACATGCAGGTATGCCTCTTTGAGGTCCAAAGTTACAAGCCAAGCCATCTTGCCCAGAAGCTGCTGCACAGTCAAGATTTTGAATTTTGGAACGTCCAGAAAAGTATTTAGAATATACAGGTCCAGAATTGGTCTCCATGCTTTGTCCTTTCTTGGTACTAAGAAAAGTCTTGAGTAAAATCCTTGTCCCTGCTCTTGTTGTGGCACTGGCTGAATAGCCCTCATGTCCATGAGAGATGAAACTTGGTTTTGTGCCTCTGCCCATTGACTGTGTGGCAGGTCTGGCATACTTTTTCCTTTGGAAGGGTGTGAAAGGGCGTCTGTATCTGCCTCTTTGTGGCCTGTCTGACACGGGAAAGGACCAATTCTTAGAAGGCCAGTTCCTGCTAAATCTGGGTGGCTGTACCTGTAAGAAATCCTTCACTGTCTGCATAGATTTAACTTTATCCTCCATTTTCTTCAACACCTCTTCTGCCTTAACACCAAACAAAGTATCATGCTGTAATGGAGCATCCAATAATTTTGCTTTAACATGATCAGGCAGTCTGTTCCTTTAACCAAGCATGGCTTCTAATAACAGAACCTGTTACAGCGGCCCTGCAAGAGGCCTCCAGTGAATCATAACCACATTGCAAAGTATGTTTTCCCACTTGTACAGCTGCATGCAATAAATCCTGCAATTCCTTGTTCTCAGAACATTCAGAAATTGTCAATATTTTCTGTTTTAACACTGACATTAAGTATTGCTGATATTTAAGCATATGAAACTGATGATTTAAAGCCCTTACAGCCAAGGTAAAAGAAGTGTAAACTTTTTTCCCCCATCTGTCCAGTGCCCTAGAATCTCTATCTGAGGGGACAGGGTTTTTTGCAGTAGCAGCCTTGACCCCTTTGGGACCCTGAGAAATAGTTTCTGGGTCAGCAGCAGGGTTTTTATATAGAAATTTATGAGAATCTGGAACCCTGTAGTATCTGTCTGGCTTAACAGGTGCAGGAGGTAAAGAGTCGGGAGACAGGCCGGACTCTGAAAATACATCATCTACAATGTCTAGAACAGGAGGAATAGCAAGAGGTCTGTGCTGAGGTAGTAAAAGAAAGTCTCTGAGCCTTTTCTTAGAATCTGAATAATCTTTGCTCTCCCAGTGGAAATGCTCCCTCATGGTATGCAGGGTTTCCCCAAATGAGTAATCCTCAGGAGGAGAAGCTGAAGGAATAGATTCTTCAGCATCAGAATCCTCATAGGGAGGAATAGAGTATCCCTGTTCTGAAGAGGAGTCAGAGGAAATGGAAACCTGATCAGAGGAATCATATTCAGTGTCTTGCCTAGGCCTCTTATTAGGAGGGGGATGGGAACCCCTGATCAAAGTAATTAGGTCTTCGGCCATTTTGAGCATCTGTTTCTTAGGCATGGAAGTCTGTCCTGGAGAATGCTGTACTTCTTTCCTTGTCTTTAAAACTGTTTTAGTCTTTGTCTTTGATGCTGACGTTGGCTGGATATAAAGCTGTGTAGGTCTGAAAACACCCTCAGAAGCCGATGCCTGCTCAGCGGCTCCGGACCCATCTGAGGGATTAGTTTCTGAAGGCCCAGTACCTTGAGAATCCAGAGGCCTAGCTGTCTCCACATGGGAGTCGGAGGTGGCCTGTGGCTCTGAGGTAGCGGGTGTCAGGGGCTGCAAAAGCGCCTCACTGAGAACCGGCGACTGGCCTAGAAGAGGCTTCGTCGTTGGTTTTGGACCTCAGATGCCTGTCCTTTTCTTTTTCCTTGCTCTTTTTATGAACTCCGGTCATCGGCTCTTCCGACGGCATTATGTAGTTAAACCTTCGGCCAAAGTAATGAAAAGCAAAATCGTGCCGACGCTTAATAGTGCATTGGTTAAATCTAGCACAAAACCGACAACTAGCAACATCGTGGTCAGGGCCTAGGCAAGGAATACAGTAAGAATGAAAATCCTTATGAGGTATTTGCTTCCCACAAGAAATAAAATTGTTAACTTTTTCTGACATCGGTCTGGAGAAAGAAAAAAGTTTCCCCAAAGGGGTACTTAGCTTTATAGAAGACTTCGGATCTGAAATTCAATTTCGAAAATCTCAGGAGTCGGCCGACTGGCACTTGCGAACTGCTTTTGCTTCGGGCACCTCGCGGCAAGAAAGACTGAAGAAAATGGTGTCAGCTGCATATTTTATACCCCTGGTGCACTGACGTCAGGGAACAGGCGACAGCAACTGACGCCGGACCAAGACTTTGGAATTCAGGCCGACTGCGGGTAGCCTGCCAGCAGGATAACCCAAGTATAATGACTGCAACAGTGAAACACGATGAACATTGCAGTATGATCTCTGAGGGAAGCTGGTGGTTAGCTTTGATTTTCTCTGCTTCAGTTCCTAGTCTGACTATATTTTTTCCCATCCATCACTATGCATGAGGACATGCACATATCCAGTCAATGCACACCCTGGCACCTCATGACCTCATGCTAGGCTGCAACAGCATGCTCAGCCCTGCATCATGTATGCAACTTACATTCAGCAGGAAAGCACACCCTCTGGGACTGGAAATTTAAAATTATCTACCACAACATACAAGATATATAAATGTTTACAAGGCAGACTTACAGGAAATCCATCTGCACCACTAATGCAAGGACCTTGCAAACAGAGTGGGGTGAATAATAAGCATCCATTGCAGGAGGCTGTCTCATAGATCAGTTGATACAAGTCAGACTGCATCAGTTATATCTGTTTAACAGAAGCATCCCCCAGTGTGTAACCTGGAAAATCCCAGGCAATAACATAACTGGATAGAACCAAAGAAAGTCAAAAGGTAAAAGCTTACAAATCTGAATTCTGAAACAGCCAAAATCAAAATGATAACATATGGTAATAAGTGAACTGATTACTACACGGCCATGGCAAAAATGTCACAATAGAGATAAGCTTGAAGAAATCTCTGGAAGGAGCCAAATCATAGTGCTTTGGCCTTTGGGAACAGCAATTTCTATGAGTTTTTAGTTGCACAGTGGCAAAATACAATGCAACTAGCAATCCACTTGGGTCAGGGTATGCTAAGCATCTGCCAGCCTCTCCCTCAGTAGACCAAAGGAGACAAATAAGAAGTTATGTACCTACCATAACGTTCCATGTTAGTTGTCTTCTCTCGCCTTCTTTCTTGCTTGATGGGTTCGGAGCCGATCCCTCGGCTCCGACTCGGCACTTGCTAAGCTCGAGAGTCACTTTTACCAGCTCGAGGCAGCCCCATATCCCATGATGCAAGGCGGTAAGTACCCAGATCTCGTTTGCTGACAAAGGGCAATAGCACCAAGCATAAAATACTTCCCAAAGGAAGAAAGAAAACTTACAGATGGAAGAAGGACCAGGTCTGAATGGTCTTCAGCATAACAGTTTCTTATACAAGGTCTGTCCAGGCCAGGGGAAGGAGGGAGGGTCGCAAGAAAGAAGGCGAGAAGACAACTAACATGGAACGTTATGGTAGGTACATAACTTCTTAATGTTAAGTTGTCAATCTCGCCTTCATTCTTGCTTGATGGGACTGCGTCCCTAGCACCTCTATCCTGGGTGGCTCAATGGAACAAACTCTTGAGGACTGTAGAGCCAAAACTGGCTCTGTCCCTGGAGGCCAAGTCCAATTTGTAATGGGAAACAAAAGTGTGAGGAGTAGCCCAAGTGGCCGCTGCACAAATAGTGTCCAAAGGAAGTCTAGCTTGAAAGGCTGTAGAAGTAGCTAAGCTCCTAGTTGAATGTGCTTTAGGTTTTGAGCACAGCTGTTTTCCCCTGAGCGATAAATTTCAGAGATGACCGAAGAAAGCCATCTGGACAAGGTCACTTTAGAAACAGGAAGGCCTTTTTATTATCCGATAGGAAACAAAAAGTTGATCAGATTTTCTAAATTTTTTGTTCTGTCCAAATAATATCTAAGTTGACGGTGGACATCAAGATAATGTAGCTTTTGTTCAGCCCTATCTGAATAGTTAGGGAAAAATACAGGAGATCAATGGATTGATCCAGATTGTTCTGAGAAGCGACCTTAGGAAACAAGGTTGGATGAGTTCACAAAGATACACTGTCTTTGTGAAACACCAAATAGGGGTCGAACCGAAAGAGCATGAAGTTCAGACACCCTCCTGGCAGATGTAATAGCCACTAGGAATAAAGTTTTCCAAGAAAGATATTTCAGGGAACAAGAAACAGCTGGCTCGAAGGGGGGAAGAATCAAGGATGTCAGCACTAAATTTAGATCCCACTGAGGAGGAGGATTCCTGATTGGAGGCTTTAGTAGGAAAATTCCTTTCAAGAAGGCCCTGCAGAGCCTATGGAACATAATATTATGATCTGCTATCCCGACATGAAAATTGGAAATAGCAGCCAATTGAACTCTGACTGTGGAAGAAGAGGAGCCTGCATGAAAAATCTCTGCTAATAAAGTCCAGGACTGCCTGAACAGGGGCAGTAAAAGGATCAATATTTTGGGCCTTAGCCCAATAAGAGAAACGTTTCCATTTGCTTGTATAAATCCTCCTGGTAGAGGATTTTAGCGAAGCTACTATGATGTCTCTAACTGGGTTAGAGATCAAAGGAAGCCTGGCTAAGGAAGGAAGTGGAGCAACCATGCTGTGAGGTTGAGAGAAGGGATTGACCGGTGCAGCTGACCCGATTGGTGAATCAGAAGATCTGGCACTGGGTCCAGATGTCACGGCTGCACCAAGAGGTGATGATGGAGGAACGGGAACCAAACTTGTCGAGGCCAGTAAGGGGCAATGAGAATCAATTTGGCTCTCAAACGGTAGCTTTCTGGATCACCTGAGGGATCAGAGGAAATGGAGGGAAGGCATAAAGAAGTCCCTGGGGCCAATCCTGGGTCAGAGCATCTCTGGGGGGATGGCCTGATAGAGGGAAGAGGCTGAAGAAGTCTGGACATTTGCTGTTTTGGGGAGTAGCAAAAAGATCGCAACATGGACGACCCCATTCCAGAAAAATCTCTTCCGCTATAGATTGCTTGAGAGACCACTCGTGAGGCATGAGGATAGCTCTGCTCAATCTGTCCGCTACAATGTTGGTTTTCCCAGGGATATGCGTTGCTACCAGAAACCGGTGAGAGGAGATCGCCCATTGCCATAGTCTGAGCGCTTCTCGACACACGGGGTAGGACTTGGTTCCGCCCTGTTTGTTGATATACCAAACTACAGACATGTTGTCTGTGTGGACTGCAATTGTCCCTACGGGAAGAAAGTCGTTGAGGGCTTGCAACGTTAAAAGCACTGCTCTCATCTCCAGGACATTTATGTGCAGATGGTACTCGAACGGCTGCCACTTCCCATGAACCATCCTGCCCTGATAATGACCCCCACCCGATCAGGAGGCATCCGTGGTGACAGTGGCTATCGGGATGGGGGTACAAAGTACCTGCCTTGGTGAACCTGAGGCGATGTGATCCACCAAGCAAGATGCTCTTTGCATGTCTGTGTCACCAGAATCTGGTGACGCATTGGAAGTTGCTGGTATGACCATTGTGTGAACAGCATCCACTGAAGAAGGCATGTAGAATCGAGCCAGGGAAGAAGAGTAATGGCCGCAGCCATGAGACCTAATACCTTTAGAACCATTCTGGCCTGTACTTTCTTGCTGGCCAGAATGATCCTGACATGACTCTGAATGTCTGAAACTCTTTGTTCTGTAAGGGTAGCTGACATCCGAACAGTGTTTAAGTTTGCGCCTATGAAGGTAATAGACTGGCAGGGCGATAAGGATGACTTTTCAAGTTGATTGAGATGCCCAAATGAGAACAAAGGTCTATTGTGTAATCCCTGGCTTGTATAAGCTGATGCCTGGTGGTGGCTGACAGGAGCCAGTCGTCGAGATACGGAAACACCTGGAATCCTTGACGTCTCAGGTGAGCCGTGACCACTGCCATGCATTTGGTGAACACTCTGGGGGCTGTAGTGAGACCAAAGGGCAGGGCTCTGAACTGGAAATGACTGGACCCCAGCCGAAAGCGGAGAAATCTCCTGGAGCGTCTGTGAATTTTGATGTGATAGTACGCATCCTGAAGATCTATTGAGCACATCCAGTTGTCCTTCTGTAAGAAGGGCAGAATTGACTGAAGAGTGACCATTCGAATCTTGTCTTCCTGACAGACTTGTTGAGTCTGCTGAGATCCAATATTGGTCTCCAGTCTCCCGTCTTTTGGGGACCAAAAGAACCTTGAGTAGATTCCGGGCTCTGAATGGTCTATTGTAACTGGCTGAATGGCTCTTTTTTGCAGTAGTTTTGAGATTTCTGACTCTGCAATCTCCCTTAGACCGGGTGGTACATCTGGAAGGGAACTTGAGGGGACAGGACTTTCCTCGAAAGGAATTATGTAACCCTTGGATATGATCGACTGTACCCATCTGTCTTGAGTGAGGGAATGCCAGGCTTCTGGGTACAGTGATAATCTTCCCCCGACTGCCTCCAAGGAGGGACAGCCGGGCAACACCTCAGGGATGCTGAAAGGGCTTATCAGAGAGAGGCTCCCTGTTCCCCTGGTTCTTCGGACCCCCTCTGCCTCTAGAGCGTCTGTTGTTGTTACCCCTCTGCCTCTAGGGGTAAACTGACCACGTGAATCCGGCGTGACTCCTTGGGATTTACGGAACCACATTTTCCCACCTTTCTGTCCTTTGGGATAAGGCCTAGAAGGGGTGGAAAACGGACTCCAACAGCAGAAAGAGTCTTGCCGTCCTGTTCGCACCTGGTCAAGGTTTCCTTCACCTGAGGGCCAAACAAAGCTGACCCATCAAAGGGAGAATTTGTGAAGGACGCCTTAAAGGGATCCGCATAAAATCACAAAGCCGCATCCAGGCTTGGCGCCTAAGAGCCACACCTGTACCTGCGGCTCTACTCGCTCCATCCGCAGCATAAGATATTAGCCGCATGGAGGAGTTTGCAATGGAATTGAGGGTTCCTAGCTGAAGCAATTTTTCTTGAGCCCCTGCAGCTGTAGGATCCTGAACTACTTCACCCAGCTCCTTAAGGATATCCCTCTGGAGTCTGGTGAAGTGACAAAGGTAATTCAGCGAACGCATAGCAAAGGTCGCTGAGGAAAACATCCGCTTGCATTACCTATCCATGGTCCTAGAGTCCTTATTAGGAGGATGGACGGCACGGAAGGATCTGCAAGTTCCTTTTGGTGGCCGCAGCCACCACCATGGCATCAGCGGGACACCCTTAGTAAGGAATTGTTTGTCACATGGGGCAGTGATAAATTTTGAAGGCCTCCTAGGGACTGGCTCTACAGAGTCAGGAGCTGCCCACGCCTTTCGTGCAATAACCTGCATAAGGGGTCGAAGGCGGAGACACCCAGGAGGTGGAGGGCCGAGATCCAAACGCCTCTAGGTATACTGACTCATCCTCAGAGGGATTGTTGGTGGGCCAGTTTCCCCTCTGTTTCAGGAGTTCTAGGATGTCTGAGAAGGAGACATCCTCAGAGGGGGATCTAGGGGATCCCTCTGACTCATCAAAGTCAGTATCCGAAGTGACAGACTCGGGAGTCTACATGCTTCCTCTTACAAGTCCTCTTCCTAGGAGGATCTCCCGAAACATCAGGAGAATCCTCGGAAGATGGGGAAATTCCCAATGGGGAAACCTGAGGCGGAGGATCTCTGGGTCCTGTAGCAAGAGAAGTGGCAGAGATGTCAACAGGTACTATAGAGGGAGGAGCTACGGGAACAGACTGCTGACTGATACCAGTGGCCAGTACACTCTTCATCACCTCGAATGCCCCCTCCCAGGCAGGTCCGAGAGAACCCGCTCCGAAGAGCTAGGAACTCCAGGGACCACCGAAAGGGAAGTCTCCGAGGCAGATGTCGGAGCAGAGCTCACCAAGGCCGAGGCTCCAAGGGGAAGAGCGGGTTCGGACAAGGGTCCGATGCCACTCACCCCTCGGAGGAGACCATGGAAGCCCGTCCACCGAATCCCTCTAAGGAAGGTCTCAAGAGGAGATAAGAGTAGAGGCTGAAGGAACAGAAGGGGTATCCGTCCTCCAGCCGTAGCAGTAACCATTCCGAAGACTCCAACTCCAAGCTCTGGGGTAGAGTTGAAGGAGGAACTGTAACGGGGTGTGGACCAACAGTCGTCTGTTGAGACGGACTATGTAACATTTGGGCCAGTACCTGTGACTTAAGTAATCTACTGACCACTCTCTCTAGGTCATGATCTGACAATCTGGATGACCTTGAAGATCGGCTCCGATGGCTCCGTTCCGATAGAAGAGGTGAAGCCGGAGCCGAAAGTATCGGATCCAAGGAAGGAGACCTCGACCTCTTCCTGGAATGAGCCATCGGAGCCGATACCATAGATCCTGTCGGAGCCGACCTCTCGGAGCCGACAGGAAACCTCGATGTATCGGCTCCAGCCGGAGCCGATACAGCCACCAAAGTAACGGTGTCGGAGCCGGAGCCGACACCGATGCCTGTGCCACATGGGTGTCGGAACCGATCGGAGCCGACACCAAAGTGGTCGATACAGATTCGGCACCGATAGCCATCGGTGCCGAAGGCTTTGTTAAGCCAGAATCGGCTCCAGCCGGAGCCGATCTCGACTGAACGAAGTCGGGCCGAGGCCGCAGGCTTAGAGACAGAAGCCTGGGCCTTGGAAGATTTAACTGATTTTGACGGTGCCGACTTAGCCGGAGAGCCCTCCGGCTTAAGAAGGCCCCTAAGAATCAGTTTATTGCGTCTTTCCTGCAGGACTCTCTGGCTGAAGGAATGACAAATAGCACAGGAGTCCTGCAGGTGAAGAGGCCCCAGGCAATACAGGCAAGAAGTGTGACCGTCTGTCAGAGACATCTTCTCACTTCTTAAAACCTGAGACCCTCTCCTTTGACATGGTGCTTAAAACACACACACACACCAGTCAAAAAACTTAAATTAAAGAAAATACCAAAAGGTATTCCTAAAAATAAACACACACACACCCTAACAGGGAGGGGATGGGATGGGTAAAATTTGACTAAAAAATATTAAAGGAGACAGGGATTTCTGTCAGGAAAACTAAATAACTAACTTATAACTAATAATAAAGAGTTTTTTAACAAAAAGGGGCTTGAATATTAGTAAAGTGAATCACTTACCAGGAGCTGGTAAAAGGAGGACCTCATAAGCGAAGCGGCAAACGAGATCTGGGTACTTACCGCCTTGCATCATGGGATATGGGGCTGCCTCGAGCTGGTAAAAGTGACTCTCGAGCTTAGCAAGTGCCGAGTCGGAGCCGAGGGATCGGCTCCGAACCCATCAAGCAAGAATGAAGGCGAGATTGACAACTTAACATCAGCTGTTTCATCCCTTTGAACACATGTACTCCCTTCAGGTAAAGATTTTGCTAGAGATGGATGCCTATGATGTTTAGAAGCCTTTCTTCTGGATTCTGTACAAAGAAAGAAAACGTAAGTGAACAGATTAGCTTACTGACAATCCAGACACCACTTTTAACCAGAAACATATGTTGGTCCTGAGGGATGAACTCTTGAAGAAAAAACAAATATGGTCCTATAGAGATGAGGGCATGAATCTCCATGACCATGTGAGTAGAAATATTGGCCACCAAGAAAAGCTTCGTTCAAGGAATAATGTTCAGTGCCATGAAAGTATTATACTCAAATAAGTGACAGGCAATCCTAGTCACTCGAGAAATTTCTGAGGAGGAAGAGGATTCTTCAAAGATTGACAAAAATGTAGAGCCCCTTTAAGAAGCTGTTTGACCACTTGGTATAAGGATACATTCCTGCCTTTCACCAGGTGATGGTGGTCAGAAATTCCAGGTATGCATCATAACCAAAAACAGAGTTTGAAATCATACAACTGTCAAACTCACCTGCAACACGGCCAGCTGAGATACCCAGAATGGAAAACCTCTTCTGCTTCACAGACCATATCAGAGGAAGGCACCCTGATGACATCAGTGAGCAAAGGATCTAAGCATTAACCTGGAGCTGGCTATCAGTGCAAAAAGAAAAGACTTCCATAGCCTTAATTAGGATCAGTTCCTTCATGGATAGGGAGCGCACAAACTTAAAGCCATACCCATTCTAGCCACTAAGTGCAACACAAATTAGTTCTGACCTTTCCTCCTTAAAGTTTGTGAATAGGCATGAAACAAGAGCGAATGGTGGTATGTATAAAAGTCTTCTTTCCACAGGAGGAAGAATACATCCCCTGACAACTTCAAGTCCTAATTATAAAATTGCTAAACAAAATTAAAGGGAAGACTATTTGTTTACTTACTTACCATTTGTTAATTAAGTAGGTGTACTAGTCTGAGAACCCTTTCTAGTAACAACCTAGGCCATTATGGCAATTCCTTACAATGCTTAAATAATATGCAGACATAGTGGATTCACACACAACAAGGTAATAAGGGACAGAAGATAAGAAGAAGTCCACAGGTACCCTTAATATGGAACGGAGACTCCACGCAGTAGTGCAAAAACACGAGTTTATTCAGCAGACAAGACACACATTAACGCTGTACACTCATTAAGTTTTCATTTCAATTACTTCTTCAGATGTGGACTGAATCCTATCAGAATGCTTTTATAATGCCTCCAATACAAAAATTCCATCAATTGACCTATCACAAGGAGAGAGAGCTGACTTAATTAATGCAGAAGTTCATAAACAAACTACTATAAGTTCATATAGGGTATTAGTTTAAAAGTACGCAAAATCACAACATACATTTATTAATTTAATATGAAACATAATCCCTATCTCAAAAATACAATAAATATAAATGAAAATCCAGTAATAATAAACTTCATAAAATAATGTTAAGAATGTTAAAAATTCATTGCTAAGAACACGCATATTAATTCATATTAAAAGGACATGAAGCTCCATCTAGTGGTGTTTACTAGAAATGCATCTAAAAACAGTTAAACCCATTCACTATTAAAAGCTATATGTATTTCATGTTGGGGAATATTTGAATGTTTAAAATACATAAATTATATTAAATTACTTTAAAAGCAAACTATATAAATAAATAAATAAATGATTATTTTAAGTCATATATTTAAATACTTGAAAACTCTGTTGTTCTAAAGGAAAAAAAAACAACTGTTAAATCCTCAGTCAAAAAATACACAATGTTAAAAACATTATTCCATAGATTAATATGAATTAATATGAGTGTTTTTAGCAATGGATTTTTAACATTCTTAATATTATTTTATGAAATTTATTATTACTGGATTTTCATTTATATTTATTGTGTTTTTAAGATAGGGATTATGCTTCATATTAAATTAATAAATGTATTTTGTGCACTTTTAAACTAATACCCTATATGAACTTATAATAGTTTGTTTATGAACTTCTGCATTAATTAAGTCAGCTCTCTCCTTGTGATAGGTCAACTGATGGAATTTTTGTATTGGAGGCATTATAAAAGCATTCTGATAGGATTCAGTCCGCATCTGAAGAAGTAAATGAAACAAAAACGTAGTGTGTGTACAGTGTTAATGCGTGTCTTGTCTGCTGAATAAACTCATGTTTTTGCACTACTGCGTGGAGTCTCCATTCCATATTCAGGGTACCTGTGGACTTCTTAGTGATTTTTGGTGCCTTGGTGTACAGAAGATAACAAAAAGGATACCGAAACACAAACATATATTAAAGCATTACAAAATTTGCAGCTTTACACAAACCATGAAGATAGTGGCCACTGTTAAGCCACCATCAGGGCCAGAAGCCAGAGGATGATCAAAGTGTGGACCCTATCTGTGTACTCATCAAGTCTGCAGACAACATGACCTCCTATGACACCTCTGTGATCAAGAATGACTAAAGTGTGTCCAGCCATACATCAGTGAAGGCAATCTTCTGAATTGGATACTGAGAGGACTCCCTGCAGTTTATGGTGACCTCTGGTGCCCTAATCATGGAAGTATCCAAGCCAAAGAAGATATAAAGAAGTCTGTCAACAGGGAAGGTGAGAGTCAGCCATCCAGTTCAGGGAACACACGGAGGTCCTTTCTCCTGCAAGGCCTCCTCCACCATGACAGCTAACCTTTGGTAAATGCAGGCACAAACACAATGCCAAATATGAAGCACTTTGTACTAACATTCTAACCTACCCCAAAAATAAATAAACAAAACACCGTGGAACCTCCAGTGTAGACTCTTGACACTCACATACCAAAAAGACATCATCTTGCCCACCTATACCATCCAGCTGGTCTGATGTAGCAAATCTATAACCTCTGGATAGACACCCTCTGGAATTTTACATACTGGATGGGATCCCTGACACAAAACTGGAAGAAAGTCTCTTGTTTCCTTCAAAATTGAGAGATGGGGGTATAAGCCTTTGTCTTGTTTTACATAAGGACAGTCTCTGCATCCATACTAAGCAGTTGAATATGGGCCTGTCTCAAGAGCTCTAAAGAGAGGATATAGTCCCTGACTAAAGTTCTTTGTGATGGAAGAATTACTAAGACATGGCTGAATTTGAGCACATCAGAAGCTCAATGTTCTTCTGTAACAGCTCTTCAAGCAAACGCAAATTCAGGAATGGCCCATGAGATGGGTAGCTTTCCTCATATGGACAGCCACTGATTGTAGACAGGATTAGGACTGCTGAGCTGTCACAGTCATCTTTTTATGTGACCTGGTAGAACTGCCTGAAAAGGCGAGACTGCCTGACACTTATGTAACCCCCTTTCCTTATGGGGTCAGTTTCTTAATGGGAAACAACAGATTGCAAGCCAAATCGCAGCAAGCTGCCATTTGTCTGAGGCAGGTCAGCTCGGACTCAGGTTTCAGTGGGGGGAGGGGGGGCAGGTAGGGCCAGGATAGGTAGGAGGGTAAGGTGGGATGGGCTGGCTAGAGGAAGGATTGAAAAGGCTGGGAACAAACCAAATCAGTCTTCTTGATCCCTACCTGGACAGCTTGTAGCAACTGATCAGTGGATTGTTTGAATTAAGTGGTTTATCTTGGTACAAGGTAAGGCCCTCTTTTTTTGTTTGTTGATTTAATCACTTATCCTATCCACAAGGAAATTCAGTAAATGATTACATAAATGGGGTAGGGACTTCAGTGCATTATGCGTCTTTTGATGAAGCTGTTAAGAAAGTCATGGAGAAGGGAGGAGGAGCCCTTATGGCAAAAGCTGACATAGAGTCTGCTTTCAGACTTTTACCCATTGCATCTAAAGACCAAGGGTGGTTAGGTTTGGCATTTGAAGGCCAGTATTTCATGGATAAATGCATGCCTATGGGTTGTTCAATAGCATGTGCTACTTTTGAGAAATTCAGTTCCTTCTTACACTGGTTGGTGGCTCAGCGGGTAGGGGAAGACAGAGTTGTTCATTATTTAGATGACTTTCTATTCATTGGGAAGGAGGACACAGGGGAATGTCAACAAGCGTTGGATACATTTCAACAGGTATGCAGGGAGTTAGGCGTGCCGCTAGCAAGGGATAAAACAGAGGGCCCGGCAACAGGTTGGCTTTCCTGGGTATAGAGATTGATAGCTTCAATGGGCAGTGCAGGCTTCCTATTGACAAGGTGCAGAAATTACGACTACTCTTAAGTCAAGTGCTAACACAGAATAAGATAACCCTTAAACAGTTACAAGAATTAGTAGGGTTAATGAATTTTGCATGCAAAGTGATTCCTGTAGGACGCTCATTTATGAGGCGTTTAGCTGCTAAGGGTCAGGGTGCACAAAGCCACACCATCGGATTAGGATCACACAAGGTATGAAGGAGGACCTAGGTGTGTGGTGGAGTTTCTTATCAGACTACAATGGGATAGCAATTTGGCAGGAGAGAGACCAGCTACCTCCTGCTCAGTTGTTTACAGATGCAGCGGGGGGAATTGGCTTTGGGGGTTATTTTCAAGATCACTGGTTCAGCATGGCTTGGCCGTCTCAATTGAAAAACAGGGTAGATATTTCAATCGCAGATATGGAATTTTTCCCAGTAGTGGTGGCATTGGAAATTTGGGGAGCACAAATGAAAAACAGAGTAGTCTGGCTGCGTTCTGACAACAATAGTGTGGTGCATATAGTCAATAATCAGCTGGGAGGAAAAGGGGTATTAGGTAGGATGGTGAGATATTTTACATTTAAGTGTTTGACATTGAATGTGACAGTTAAGGCACAACACATTCCTGGCATCGATAACTCATTGGCAGATGCCCTTTCTCGTTTGCAGTGGCCCCGTTTCCGGTCGCTGGCCCCAAGGGCGACTCCTTCTCCGACACCAGTGCCAGTTCAATTATGGGCCTTATGGACAGACGACAATGGTTGCTAATGTGTAATTCTCTCAGTAGAAGAACAAGGGTAAGGTACAATAAATGTATACAACAGTTCTTGCAAACTAGAATAACCAGAGGCTGGGAATCCATTTGGCCTTTTCCACCTCACCAAATCAGGTCTTATATCATGGTGATGAAAGAAAAAGGTTGGAGCCTGGGCAGAGCCAGAAGCACATTGTCAGCCTTGAATTGGTTCCATCAGGCCTTGGGTTTGGAAGATCTAGCTAACACTTTCCAAGCACGATGTTTAAAGGTTGGGGGAGACAAACACCCAAGAGGCTGGATAAGAGATACCCTATAGGTCCAGCTGTATTAAGCAAGTTATGGATTGCGGTTTTAGAGGTTTGTTTCTCTACTTATGAGGTATCATTATTTAAGGCTGCCTTTCTGCTGGCTTTTTGTGGGGCATTTAGATGGTCGGAAATTGTCCAACCGAACAAGAAAAGCCAAGGGACAGTACTGCCTTTAGAACATGTACACGTCGGGTGATGACACCTGGATTTATGTGGCGAAATCTAAAACTGATCAGGAAGGCAAAGGTCAATGGGTAAGAGTAGTTACCCCGGAGGGATTAGAATGGAATGTGACTAAAGTGTTATTGGAGTAGCAGGGTTATAGGAGTTTATTAGGTGGACCATTTTTCTGCCATCAGCAAGGTGAACCACTTACACATTATCAGGTGAGAGCAGTCTTAAAGCAGGCAGTTAAGTTGATAGGCTTGGACACAAGCAGGTATACATTGCATTCTTTTCGGATAGGTGCAGCCTCATTTGCACATGAAATGGGGATGTCGCAGGCAGACATTATGAGGATGGGTAGATGGAAATCCAAAGCTTATAAAAGTTATGTAAGGTGTACACAACTCTAACTCTTGTTCATTGCATTTCAGCAGACAAATCCGCAGAACAGAAATACATCTGGATAGTTGGCCATTCCTTTGTTCGGAGACTCCACCTCTGGGTGCAGAACGGGCCGGGCTTACCCTTTCAAAGAGAACAAGCTCCAGGCAAAACAGTTTGGTATGGGGTGTCAGGAATGCGGTGGCACCAGCTTAGCACAGTAATGCAACAAGCAGCGAGAAGTGGTAAACCTCCTGCAGCCATCGTCTTACACCTAGGGGGCAATGATATTGGTCAGCAACCAATACAAGATTTAATTAGTTCTATGGTACGGGAAATTAATTACATACATGAATGCTGGCCACACGCCATTATTTGTTGGTCAGAAGTAGTACAGAGAAAAAGATGGAAAGGGTTAGGTCCATAAAAGCTGTGGAAAGAGTGAGACAGAGAATTAATAATTCTATGGATAAGATTTTAAAGGCCATTAAGGGGTTGTACATTCCCCACCCTGGCATTCGGGTCTGGTGGCCAGACAGGTATGAGAAAGATGGGGTTCATTTATCGGAAAAAGGTTCACAGGTATTTTACAAGGAATTACAGGCAGTTTTAGCTCTGGAGGGCATTCACCTAGAGTAGGTTGAGATGTGCTGGCGGAAGGGAGGAACATTCCTCCCTTCTGTGGCGGAAGGCAGGAAAGGTAAGGGAGGCCAAGGCAAGTGGGGAGGTCACAGGACTTTTCAGCTGGACCTTCCATGAGGCCAGACAGCCCCAAGGGATTGTTGCCAGGGACTTATCAAGCCCGGCAATGGCCCCCTTGGCAGATTGTAAGGTGCCCAGAAGAATTGGGATGAACTGTGAAAAAGTTGTTATGAAATGGGTATGATACATAAAAAAGGGCCGGATATCGACAGTGCTGTCTGTTGTCCTGTAGGCGTAGTGGAATGCTATGAAAGAAATAAATGGCCTCCCTGATATTCCTGCCTTGCACATCTCATAATAATTGGTTTATTAGAGAAAGTCATTGACAATGATTGGCAATAAACACATGGCTGCGGCCATTTAATCCATCTGAAGTCTGTGTTATTATTATTTACCTGCTTAGTTACCTTGATTTGTTGGACATGGAATTTGAGGCATATGTCCACAAGGATGCAATGGAATGACAATGTGCTGAGCTGGTTCTGCATATGTATAGCTCAATACTGAGTGAATCATTAATGGTAATATGGTGTTAGAATTGCAGAACTGAACAATGTAACGAATGCTGAGATAACAGGTATGGGTAAGCATCTTGAGTAAGAGATCTGTGACTAGGTATGAATTCTGTTTTGTAAAAGTCAGGTAGAGCTGTACCAATCTCAGACAACAACAGATTGCAAGCCAAATCGCAGCAAGCTGCCATTTGTCTGAGGCAGGTCAGCTCGGACTCAGGTTTCAGTGGGGGGAGGGGGCAGGTAGGGCCAGGATAGGTAGGAGGGTAAGGTGGGATGGGCTGGCTAGAGGAAGGATTGAAAAGGCTGGGAACAAACCAAATCAGTCTTCTTGATCCCTACCTGGACAGCTTGTCCCACCCAACCCACACCCTCGTAAAAGCAGGGGGTTGTTGCCAGTCAGTTTCAGGGTCAGACAAGGTATTCAGGGAACCCGGTGACCATTAAGGTGATCGCATTAGGGGTCGAGAATGAATTTCCTGTTTTTCCCAATGGGTTTTTTCAGGTTTTCGCCTTCTCCTCCGGGTAAGATAGATAAGTCAGGCTAGTCTGTCGCAGTCATGTAAGCGGAAGGCAGGAAAGGTAAGGGAGGCCAAGGCAAGTGGGGGGGGGGAGGTCACAGGACTTTTCAGCTGGACCTTCCGCAGGCCAGACAGCCCCAAGGGATTGTTGCCAGGGGACTTATCAGCCCGGCAAAGGCCCCCCTTGGCAGATTGTAAGGCGGCCCAGAAGAATTGGGATGAACTGTGAAAAAGTTGTTATGAAATGGGTATGATACATAAAAAAGGGCCGGATATCGACAGTGCTGTCTGTTGTCCTGTAGGCATAGTGGAATGCTATGAAAGAAATAAATGGCCTCCCTGATATTCCTGCCTTGCGCACATCTCATAATAATTGGTTTATTAGAGAAAGTCATTGACAATGATTGGCAATAAACACATGGCTGCGGCCATTTAATCCATCTGAAGTCTCTGTGTTATTATTATTTACCTGCTTAGTTACCTTGATTTGTTGGACATGGAATTTGAGGCATATGTCCACAAGGATGCAATGGAATGACAATGTGCTGAGCTGGTTCTGCATATGTATAGCTCAATACTGAGTGAATCATTAATGGTAATATGGTGTTAGAATTGCAGAACTGAACAATGTAACGAATGCTGAGATAACAGGTATGGGTAAGCATCTTGAGTAAGAGATCTGTGACTAGGTATGAATTCTGTTTTGTAAAAGTCAGGCAGAGCTGTACCAATCTCAGACAAATGGTTAGGCATGGGATACGTTAATAGTGGCTACAGAGAGAGAATCACAGAGGCTTCCCAGTATTCAAAGCCCATCTATTGAAGGTAATTCACTAATTCCTAACAGGTTTCACAGGCATAACAGCAGTGAATAACAGACATTCCAAATGTCGGAAGTATAGACTAATGATGCAGACAAGGACACCTCTTCCTTTTATGCATCATTAATCTGCACTTAGTAATTTCTCTGCTCATTTGGGGTTATGGCCATGGCATTACAAAGGCAGCTTAATAGGCTTCAAAAGTTACTAAGCAATCATAGACAGAAGCAACCCAGAGGCAACTCAGTTTCACTGGTCCTAATGGCAACGTTTGGAGTTTTGCATATATTTAAATGAGGGGTCCTGCTGGTGCTTTACTTCCACTAGAGCTGATATGTGCTGTCATTAAGTTGGGAGATGAGTGAGTACAGTTGTGCAGCAGTGATTGTGTGCATAGTAATCCTATGCAATCTGCTGCTGTTTGGTGGTTCTGTAAATTGCCACATTTTGAATACTTTACGGCACAACATGGTTGTGGTGCTGCTTAACTATGTAAAACTCCATAACACATTTACTTTGCAGTGTGGTCAGGACTTTGTTTTGTATTTACGTGGACATTGTCCACACTTCCAGTTATGAAAACTGTAGCTGTGGCATAGGCTTGTATTTAACAGTTCATAATTTTCTGAAATGCAGTTCAGGCCACCTGATATGTCATAATGGTGTTTGGATAACTAGATCTATCACTGCTTTGATGTCCTGGGGTAATATTTACTTATTTCCGGATCCAATTTGGACTGTCCTCGGGGGGAGGGGGGGTGTATTGTTGGGCTCTGAAAACTAGGGCATTGTAGCACCTAATGCTCTTTTTTTAGCTAAATTCCATAAAAAAATATATCAATTCTGGTCAAGGGGGGAGTAGCATTGTTGGCATCCAGGGATAAGGTTCACTTAATTCTACAACTGTTTTGGTTTGCCAAAAACTGAGATCTTGAAATTAGGATTTTGTAATGTCTACAAGATTGGGTTAAATCCTTTAAAATAATGATTCTGCTCTAGTCAGGAGATGCACAATCTTTTCCACTATTGCATTTTTATGTACGGTTATCTTTCTTGTATAAAGATAAATACTTGTGAATCACAGACAGCTGGTTTGTCCGTGTAGGATCACAGCCCCTCTACTTTTCTGAAAGGCCTTCTTTTGCAACACAACAAACTTATTGGTGTCATTATATTTTAATGATGGAGCATCTGAAACAAATATTTTAAAGCATTTGAAACAACAACAACACAGGTAAAGGCCTGAGAGAAAACGACAGCCAAACAATAGTAAAAAGAAGGCAACTAGGATAGGGGTGTTATAGAAGGAGTAAAAACACTAAACTCTAAAGAAAATTTAGCCTGAAACAATAAGACTGTTATAGAAAAAATTCATTACTTGGCCTGAGCCAGCAAAAGACAATCTCGACGCTGCAAGCGGAAAACGAGATCTGGGTAGCTACCGCTAAGCATGCTGGGATAAGGGGCTAGCCTCGAGCCAGTACAGACTCTTCGAGCTTTAGAAGTGGCAGAGTTGGAGCCGAGATCTGCTCTGAACCCAACCAGAAAGAAGGAAGGCGAGATGGACAACATAACATCAAATATTTTCCTTTTGACTATTCACAGCTCCACTCCCAGGATATAACTTACTCTAGCAGCTTTCTCAGAGGTACAATTAAGTAAAAAAAGACTTTGTAAGATACTACATCATTCCTAGAAACCTCTGTAAAGGCTGGCTTGTCTTCTGGCCTTGCTATTTGCACAATTGCACAGACGTTTTCCTAGATCAGCTTTCAGTCCATCTGGCATCAGAATGATACAATTTTAGACTTTTAACTCTTATTTTACATCTGCTCTTGTTTAGCTTCAAATTATGCTACCTTAATCTATTAGGCAGTTGCATCAGTCCATTCCTGGGTTCTTCTTTTGCCTGACTCTTATCCTAACTGATCATCAGTTACACTTAAAGTATTTGACTACTTGTCAAGCAGCTCTTTGACCTCAAGTATTGATGAAATACAAAACAGGAATAAGGAAGTTACACCTTATGGTGTATTAAATGTACACAATTTGGACCCTGCTTCATTAAGAAACCCTGGCTGCTGCCTGCTCTACTGATAGAGAAGGTCAATTCCCTGAATACGACTAAAACAATTCAAGTTCAATTAGCATTTCAGGCACCAAGTGGGGTTGACATGGGGCAGGGATGGAATAACAAGGCTTAACCTCTCACCACTTCTCTAGGTGGTAGGCAGGGAGTGCAAGTCCATGCATATACTTTGTGGCTGAAGTCCTGGTGGAGACAAGTGTGTACAAGAAGGTGCAACTTACAAATGGGATAAGACTTTGATTATACTGCATGTGGGGAGACAGACATCAGTCTCACAGCCCATTACGTCAGCCTCCTGCACATACTCAGTCATGCACAGAGGGAGGTTAGTTAATTTAGCATTCCTGAGACCACTTTCTCAAGCAAAGGAATAAGTTATACGTTAACCACTTTACTAAGACCTTGCAGATTACCACAAATGTAAATCTTGTATTTTTAATACAACGACTATGTACTTCCTCACTCTGTTGTCTCTATTAATGACACCTAAGCTTTCTATGTGCTTTAGTTTCTCTTACTGTTCTCATTTAGTCCTGACAACTTCTAGTATTTCCTAGGAAAATGTTTTTTTCACATATAGCCTTTGTTTTTACAATATGAATTCATTTTATCATTCCTAACGTCTCATAAAGCAACCCCACAACACAATCCTATAACAATTAACTTCCTTAACTGCTTCTACTTGAAATAAGAATCTTGCACTTGTTATTAAACGGACATCAGTACTTTTGACACAGTAGTGCCACCAGGTGGCCAGTCAATAATGTGCAGCTCTCTCTCTCTGTCTCTCTCTCTCTCTGTGTCTCTCTCTCTGTGTCTCTCTCTCTGTGTCTCTCTCTCTGTGTCTCTCTCTCTGTGTCTCTCTCGAGTATTTCTGTACCTCACTGCTTAAAGTCATTCTCAGGATAGAAAAAAAATCACACACTGCCCTTTTGTCTAGTTTAAACTTATCCATTTGTTCAATAACTGCCAGTACTTCTTGATAACCTAGTTCACAATCTTCTCTCACAGTTTCAGATGCCTCAAATACATTTTCAAATTATACTGTAGCAATTCTTTTCACATCAGTAGCACCACAACCAGCCTACTTCACGTTCAACAGTACATAAATTATTTTGAACATGTGGGTTTGCACTTTGACTCATCTTAACAAAATGTCCTTAGATCAGTTAACTGTGCACCAGTAATTTCACATGTTCAAAACGATGTTTTTTAATAAAATCTAGTCTACTTCTTATATCCTACCTCTTGTTTCATCACGTCACACATAACAAACTATTCTGTCTCTTATGAATGAATTACACAAGTCACCAAATTCACAGTCATTGACTGTTACTTGTCAGCTCAGTCACACAAGCTACTGCAGTTTCCGTAGAACCTATTCTATCTTAAAGAGAAAATTGAGAATAAATGACAAGTTCTTTTTAGGCTGGCAGTAATTCCTGAACTTTGTTCTCACTGCTTTAGTTCCATCTTTCTCATATTTAAAAAATCAAGAGGTAAATATTTCATGGCTTCAGTCACATACAGAAACTTTGCAAGCTAAAGCTTTACAGGACACTTCATAATTCTAGTCTAGTGAGGAATACACTGAATTTCTGAATCCAAATGTCCAGTTTTCTTTTTAAGTGGGCTCAGAGAAATAGAATTTCAAGATTTTGCATTTGATCCATTTTCTTTTGTAATTGCAGATTATGTGTCAGCATTTTCAATCTTAGAAACTATTGAAAACATATAACTTTCTGCAATGCATTTCCCTGTTCTGAGCCCTTTATTATTTGCAATGGTGATGGACAGGTTGACAGATGAGATCAGACAGGAGTCCCCTTGGATTATGATGTTTGCAGATGACATTGTGATCTGTAGTGAGAGTAGGGAACAGGTGGAGGAGACCCTGGAGAGGTGGAGATATGCTCTAGATTGAAGAGGAATGAAGGTCAGCAGGACTAAGACAGAATATGTGTGTGTGAATGAGAGGGAGGATAGAGGAATGGTGAGGATGCAAGGAGTAGAGGTGACGAAGGTGGGGTGGGTTTAAATACTTGGGATCAATAGTTCAGAGTAATGGCGAGTGTGGAAGAGAGGTGAAGAAGAGAGTACAGGCAGGATGGAGTGGGTGGAGAAGAGTGTCAGGAGTGATTTGTGACAGACGAGTACCAGTAAGAGTGACAGGGAAGGTCTACATGAGGGTAGTGAGACCAGCTATGTTATATGGATTGGAGACAGTGGCATTGACAAAAAGGCAGGAGTTAGAGCTGGATGTGGCAGAGTTAAAGATGTTAAGATTTGCACTGGGTGTGACAAGGGTGGACAGGATTAGGAATAAGTATATTAGAGGGTCAACCCAGGTTGGAAGGTTTGGATACAAAGCCAGAGAGGCAAGATTACATTGGTTTGGACATGTGCTCAGGAGGGATGCTGAGTATATTGGGAAAAAGATGCTAAGGATGAAGCTACCAGGTAACAGGAAGAGGAAAGGCCTACGATAAGGTTTATGGATGCGGTGAGAGAGGACATGTAGGTGGTTGGTGTGACAGAGCAAGATGCAGAGGACAGGAAGAAATGGAAACAGATGATCTGCTGTGGCGACCCCTAACGGGAACAGCCGAAAGAAGATGATGATTTCTCCTGTTCTGTAAGTAATTCTTCACTTATGACACCAAGCCTTACCAGGAGGCTGAATGACTAACAAATATAATATGTAGCCTCACTGATATGCATATTTTAAGACATCTATGGAGGAAATGCATACTACATTATATTCAAGTCACTGAAACTCATCAGTGTTACAGCTACATACCAAATATCTAACAGCCATGTTATGCAAGTACCAGTAAGGACTGCTTAAGGGCCTTTCTAGAAAAGTTTCCAGCTAACAAGAATTCTGCCCCTCAAATCCTTCAGCAAAACCTCTAAGCATAACTACTATTACTGACAGACCTCTGGCCTATACATTAAATATTTATCAGCATTGAAATAATGGCTTTCAGCTTTAAACAGTCTAAGATAATATCACTCCCCCTTCCAAAAAAAAAAATCTATATAAGGCCTTCTGACTTTTACTCCATAGCCAATATCTGTCCATTACAAAAAAAAAATCTAGAAAAATACTATATATCCCAGATCTGCACTAGGCTAACTAATACTCTATGTTTAGTACTCTATGCTTTCAACTGAGGAGCAAGCGTTCATCACTAGTTACAGTACTGCTACTACTGCATTGCTCATACCTACCAATCAAATTTAACATTGTGTAATTCAAATTTTACCTGAGGGTCTTTTCTGGATTTCAGAAGGGCCTTTGGATCAGCTGATTATAAACTGCAACTCAACAACAATTGTCATCCTGTAGTTTTATTAAACAGGTTCTGTAAGTACCTCCAGCATCTACCCTAGATCAGACAAAAACTGGGGTACCATAAGGGTGAAAACTACTAATGTGATGTTATCTCACCTTCATTCTTAACTGGTGAGTTCGGAACTGATCCTTGGTTCCGACTCGGTCATTTTCTAAAGCTTGAGGCCTTCCTGTAGCTTGTGGCTGGATCTCTATCCCATCATGCCCTAGGAAAACTCCCCAGATCTCGTTTGCTGCTAAACAGTTCGGATGCTTCCATTTTGGCTCTGGCTAAACTTTTCATCTGGCTGTATTAATATAGTTGTTGTTTCTTGGCTGTTTTTAGTAGCGACTGGTGTTCAAGTGTTTTTTTCTCTCAGTTTCAGAGTTTGTTCTGCTTTTTGCTTCTGGCTGTCGATTCTTTTAACTCAGGCCTGTGCTACTCCCTAACCTGGCTTAAATTTGTTGTTAAACCTTTTGTTTACACACTTTTTCAATTTAGAGTGTTAAGTGGATTGTTGTTCCAGTTGTTTATTTCTGACTGAAATGGTAGCTTGTATAAGTTAGAGGGCTGCCTTGGCCTGTTTAAGTTAGAGAGCTATCTTTCTCCCTTCCCTCTCCCATTTGAGATAGGCAGCTTCATTTTCAGTTAGAGAACTGCCACCCTTTTCCTTCCTTTATTGTGACTTTTTTACATTTCTTCTTCTTGTGTGTAAAGATACTTTTTATACTTGTTATTGTTACTTACTATATCCATCATGTCTAAGGAACACAAAGAAAGCAAACCCTCAGGGTTTAAAAAGTGTGTGAAATGCAACCAAAAATGTCCATCATGAATGGATACACTATTTGTGTACTTTGACTAGGAGCTGTACATCTGAAGGAATCATGTTCTATTTGCCACTCTTTTAGTTCAAAAGTGCTGCTTGAAAGGAAGAACAAACTTATAATAAGAGGTTTACTGAAGTCCCCCTTCACTGAAGCATTAGAAGGAGGTCAGGGCACTTCTAAATTGACCAAGTCTCCTTCATTCAAGTCTGACAAACCTGGAAAAATGTCATCTCCTTCTTCTGGCCATTCAAAGCCAGCAAAAAAGCTGACCAAAGTTACTTTTTGGGACCTGAAGATTGTTGGGCCCAAAAAATCTTCATCGGCTCCTTCAGCATTAGTGCCGGTAGAATTTGAAGTACGAAGCCAGTCCCCGGAATTAATACCGTACTCCCCTACTTTAAGGTCACCTCTTCTACAACCAGTTAGATCTGCTGCCCCCACCTCTCGGTCCTCCAGGAGTCTACCTGATGATGATGTGGATCGGGTGGTGCACAGAATGTTGAAGACACCGGCACTGGCCAAACTACTAACGGCTCCAATACAGACAGATTCAGAGCCGTCCATGACCTCCACTTTGACACAGATTCCTTCTCTGAGCCGAGCTCAGAGCCAGAATGTCTGGAACCTACCGTAGTGGAACCGTCGGCGCCAAGATCTATTCCGGATTCTCCGGACCGGACATCTACTCCGACATCCTCAGTTCCGTCTGAACGCGAGGAATCTGGGAGCTGACGCTCTCTGGTCAGGTCCGGGGAAGGGAGTCGGACTGAACACTTGTCAGATCCGACCTTGCCTCTTCGGGCTTCAGTGTGGATGAGTTCAGCTCCTACATCAACCTTGGAGCCAACCCCCTTGGTTCAGGGGATCAATTCTGGCTCTTCGGAGCCAGAGGTATCATCGGATCAGGGGAGGGGGGCTTTCGGGGTGATGAGGAGAGTTCTGCCTTCACAGACAGCTCTACTCTTAGGTACTGACATTCTTCCCTGAAAAGCACCAGCGTTTGTCTCAGGACCACACCATCCACAGACATGCGGAGACCCTAGGCCTCAGCATATCCCAATCGGGTGAACCCCTCTCTTCAGAAACCACTCCAGAACACCCTCCTGAAGAAGTCCCTCGTAAGAGACTTTGTAAGAGGAAGCATTTAGACTCCCTAGAGGAGTCCATCACTCCTGATACAGACCTTGATGAGTCAGAAGAATTCCCACAGTCAGCCTCTGAGGACGTCTCCTTCGCAGACATCCTGGAAATCCTTAAGTAGAGAGGTGGTTGGGAACCCATTAACCCTTCTGAGGATGACTCTGTATACCTGAAGGCTTTTGGGTCTCACCCCTTCCGCCATTTGGGTGTCTCTGCCCTTTGACGAGCTTATGCAAGTGGTTAGTTGAAAGGTGTGGGAGACTCCATACTCAGTGGAACCTGTTCCTTGGAGGCCAAACAAGTTTATTACTGCGCCCTCAGACGAGGAATTTCTTACCAAGGGTGTCCCAGTAGATGCTATGGTGGTAGCGGCAGCCACAAAAAAGGAGCTTTCAGAGACATCCTCATCTGTCCATCCACCAAACAAGGAGTCTCATATGATGGACAGATATGGGAAACACATGTTCTCTTCAGCGACATTTGCACTCAAATGCTGAATTACCTGACTCATTTTACTAGGTTGCAGAGAGATCTCTTGAAAAAGCTAGGAGATGCTCTACAAGGTTCAGTAGCTTCAGGGGTTTCAGACGTTTCCTCTCAGCTCTCCACCTTAAACTCTGTGGTTAACTCCTCCATGAGGCTCATTTCCTATGCAGCAGATGGCGCAAGTAGGGCAGCTGGTTCAGGAATTTCCCTGAGGAGACATTCCTAGATGCGCGTGTGTGACTTTGCGGAGCCTTTTAAGTCTACCTTTGTTAATGCCCCCTTCAATGGTTCATCACTCTTCTGGCAAAATTTAAGGACATACTCGCCAGGTGCGAGCAAGACAAAAAAACTCTCTCTGCCATGGGAGTCTGTTTTTCACTACCTTCCAGACTTTACCCAAAAGGGAGGAAAGATGTGGTTTCAAAAATCCCAGACAGCTTTTCAGGACAAACATGGCGATTCTTCCCCCCAGGGGCAGAGGGGAAAGTAGTAATGGGAGACGTCATCCACACAACAGAGGGGGTCTGTAAAATTAAATCCTTCCTGGAGGCAATTTGGGGTCGCTTATCTTTGTACCCAGACACCTGGCTAGAAATAACAAAAGACAAGTGGGTACAAAGCATAATATCCAGAGGCTACTCTATACCCTTTTCCTTCCCCATATCAACCATAAAGAACATCCTGGAAGCCCCACCCAGTCAAAGGGAACAGGCAACTCTAGAAATTCAAAAGTTGCTAGACAAGAGAGTCATCCACACAGTCCCCACAGACCAAATAGGATCTGGAACTTACTCAAGGTTTTTAGTTCCAAAGAAAACAAGGGACTAAAGATCAATACTGGATCTCAGCAGACTGAACAAATCAGTAAGGAAAACAAAGTTCCGGATTTTAACATTGCAGTCAATATTCTCTTTTCTGGGAAAAGACGACTGGATGTGCTCTATAGACCTCCAGGATGTGTACTACAACATAAAAATGGACAGGCCATCCAGGAGTCATCTGCGCTTCCGGCTGGGAGCCAGTCACTACCAGTTTCGAGCTCTGCCCTTTGGTCTAACTACAGCCCCCAGAGTGTTCGCCAAGTGTATGTCAGTAGTCACGGCTCACTTGAGATATCTAGGATTCCAAGTGTTTCCGTATCTAGATGACTGGCTACTAACCTCCACCACCAAGCATCTACAGATCTACTGATAGAAGTAAGAGACACCACTTTACAGCTCTGTGATCATCTAGGAATCAGGATAAATTATGAAAAATCTGCCTTGTTGCCATCTCAGTGTATCGTTTTTATAGGGGCAGATCTAGATACAACAAAAATGATGGCAAAACTTCCTCCAGAAAGAATTCAAGTTCTACGACATCAGGTCCAAATCCTACTGTCCAAGAGGAAGTTCCAAGCAAGAATAGTTCTGAAAGTCTTAGGAACCATGGCAGCGGCAATAACCCTGATTCCATTAGCATGTCTACACATGAGAATTCTACAGTGCTTACTATTCGCTCAGAGGTCCATGCAAGAACTACTCATGTCACACCAAATTTTGATAACAGAATCTTGCAAAAAAGACCTTCGTTGGTGGCTTCACTCTACTCATGTGACATTAGGTCGACATTTTGTTCGCCCCCAGTCATTAGCAAGAGTGACCACGGATGCATCCCAGATGGGGGGCATTATCTGGGAAGGACAGTCGAAGGTACTTAGCAGGACCACAAGGCCCATTTGCACATCAATGTCGTAGAGATGACAGCAGTGCTTCTAGCATTGCAAGCACTTCATTACTCTCTTCCACGGGGAACTATTGCAATACAGACGGACATGTCAGTTGTTTGGTATATAAACAAACAAGGAGGACCCAAGTCCTATCCCCTGTATCGAGAGGCCATGACAGCATGGCAATGGGCAACCTCCTCACAACACTTTCTGACAGCAATACACATCCCGGGCAAATCCAACATGCTAGCAGACAAACTCAGCAGAGCAATTTTGATGCCTCATGAGTGGTACCTAAAACTGGAAGTAGCACAAATAATTTTCCACAAATGGGGCCAGCCTTGCTGCAACCTTTTTGCCATGTCCATGAATGCCAAATACAGCAGATATTTTGCCCTAATCCCCCCTCCAGGGGAGTCACCAAGGGATGCACTTGTACAAGACTGGCCCTTGGGTCTCCCCTATGCCTTCCCTCTCTTCCCCTGATACCCAAGGTTCTTCAGAAAGCTAGCTCATTGGGAAGCAGTTTCATTCTTGTTGCCCCATACTGGCCTTGTCAAATCTGGTTCCCCTTCCTTTGGCCTCATCTATAGCAGGAGCTGTTGGTTCTGGACCCAGTTCCGGAACTTCTGACTCATGCATCAGGGATGCTCCATTCCTCTCTTCAAACCCTCAAATTGACAGCTTGGCTGCTCTGATTCCAAATGCAGCCAAGCTCCCTAACCTTTCCTCATCTGTGAAGCATAACCTGATCTCGTCCCATAAGGCTTCAACAAGGACATTAGACATAGGTAAATGGAAAAGATTTTCTTCTTGGGCATTAAGTAATCACATTGATCCTTTTTCCGCTCCCATAGGTTCCATTCTTGAATTTTTGACAAAACCGTTTAATGAAGGTGCAGCTGCAGCTACCATGTTAGTTCAGATGGCAGCAATACCTAATTTCCACATAAGTGATTTGGGCCAGAGTCCGAGATCTCACAGACTATGCAAAGCTTTTCTGAAGGGCACTTTTTTGTTAAGACCACCCCATTAAGACCCCTTTGCCACCATGGGACCTAAACTTTGTTCTATCCTGTTTGATTCTCCCACCCTTTGAACCTGCATCATCCTGTGAGCTAAAGTTCTTGACATGGAAAACAATCCTCTTGAATGTAATCACTTCTGCTAGAAGAGTTTCAGAGTTACTAGCAATATCGATACAGCCCCCTTGTATGCTTTTCCATGAAGACAGAGTCTCCCTTTGAACAAACCCATCCTTCCTACCTAAAGTATGCTAAGAGTAACTTAGACCAGTCCATAGAACTACCAGTGTTTTTTCCTAACTAAAACCTCATACCTTTATCTCTCATTACAAAGTGGATTTGGCCTCCAGGACCTCTTTTGGGTCTACTGTTCTGGAGAATATTCTTCCGTGAGCCACCCAAGAAAGTTGGTGCTAGGGATGCTGTCCCACCAGTTAAGAATGAAGGTGAGATAGGACAACATCATATAAAGAAGTTAGGTACTCACCATAACGTTCTATGTGTGTCGTCCATCTTGCCTTCATTCTTACATCATCCCACTCTTCTTCCCTAGCCTTTAGCTCCTGGAGGACAGAGTGGTCAAGTTTGGAAAAAGAATATGTTCTCTGACCTTTTCTCTGTTAAGTTTGAATAATTTTTGCTGCTATATACTGTTTATCAGCAAGATCTGGGGAGCTTTCCTAGGGCATGATGGGATAGGGATACAGCCACAAGCCAGTGGAATACCTTGAGCTTTAGAAAATGGCAGAGTGATTCCGAACCCACCAGTTAAGAATGAAGGCAAGATGAACAACACACATGGAACATTATGGTGAGTACATAACTTCTTTTTTCTGTTATTTTTGCTGTTCATTAACAACCTATTTGATGACACCTCTTCTGTGAGGGCAATACTTTAAGCAGATGACACAATAATTTTAAGTTGAAAGTCCTTTACAAAGTAACACAGGATCAGCTACTGGTGAATTCAGAGTTACTGTTCAAATGACATGTCTAAACAGATTATTAATACAATGAGATGAACAATGTATTTTAGAATACCCCACAGACAGTAAAGCAGAGTTAAGTATCACCATTCCCAGTCCATATACTATCACACTTCAGTCACATTACTTTAATTTGCATAAAGGACAGCTTACAAGATCAAACCTACTGTCTAGGGAAATTAGGCTAGTGCTGGTCAAATGCTCTTATACCTAGGCTCGAGTACACCATTCCCATTAATGTACTCAATCCACCCTGAAATACAACATTGTTTCAGATATCAGAGAATAAGATTTCTCACTTCATTACCTCGTCTCTATAAACTGAACACAATTCCTTGCCCATCTTGTTAAGATAAAAAATAACTTCAGACATCACAATTCAGCAGAGAACAACATATGTGGGAGACTAGGCAGTCAAGGTCCTGTACCACTGAACTATGAAAAGCTAGATTTATTTATATTATTTTTGATTAAATGGAACAGTATACAAACTATTATGATATAGCCACTGACCAATTAGAAATAAACACCTTCTCATTACTTTTGCTAAGGATCACCTGACTCTCTGTCTGTGCCTTTTCATATTAAGCGCAAGTTTCAAATTCTATAATTGAACTTTCTACACTGGCCATGCACATACTTTCATGCAGGCAGGAAATGAGTCATCAGAAGTAGACTAAAACTCTCAGGAATCCATTTTTGAAATGAAACATACTTCAAAACAAAATATTCACTAAAGATTAGCTCTTTTCTTACACTTCTCCCTTCGCAATCATCCATCTGATACTATGAAGCGTCACTTAATTTATATATATATATATATATATTTTATATACACACATTTTTTATGACCGGACAACGACAAGTCTTCAAATGGATAGACTCTCTTTCACTTGCTATCAGACATTCTTCACATGCAATTACTTTCAATCCTTGACATGTGCAATGTTTATACAATTGTTGTACAAAACTAGATTTGTTAGCTATGAAAACGTGTCTACTTCTCGCTGGAATAAAAACACATTCTTAATAATTTTCAGTAGCTACACATTCACCCTCATAGAGGTTAACTTGGACATTTTGTAAGCGGATGCTTTTTCTGGATTTTAGAAGTCTCTTAGTTAACAACTTAAACATCAATAAAATAAATTGTAAAAGTATTTTTAATAATGCCTAGCAACATAAAACATTTGAAAATAAAACATTTGAAAATACCTCCTCTCCAACCAGAAAACAAGTTAACATTGCACACGGAGAAAAGTACAGTTTTGTACCTACCATAAATGTAGATGTTCGAGGATCTACATTGCTGCAGTCATGACCTGTGGGTAGTCCGCTGTCCTCGGTCGGCCCGAATACCAAAGGGCTAGGCTGGCATCGGTCATTGTCGCTTAGAGCTGACGTCAGTACGCAGTAGTACTTAAGCGCATGACCGACGCCATATCCTCAGTCTTTCTTGCCCCAGATGTCAGAAGGCCTAAAAGAAAAGGCCAAAGCCAAAAATAGAAGTTGCCCAACAACCCCCAGTGTGTAAGTAAAGAATATCTCCAAACAAAACCCAGCAACCCCAACCTATAGAGGGGAAGGAGGGAGGGAAAATTGGACTGCAGCAATGTAGATCCTCGAACATCTACATTTATGGTAGGTACAAAACTGTACTATGTTCTTCGTCTCACATTGCTGCAGTCATGACCTGTGGGTAGAATCCCAAAGCAAAGGAAAAGGGAGGCTGGCAAATTACAAGGAATTAGGGGCTGCTAACATGCCCTGTAAAACTGCAGTGGCAAACCCAGCCCTGGACTTGGAATAGAGAGGGAGATGGTAATGCTTAGTGAAAGTGTGAACAGAACTCCAAGTAGCTGCTTCCAAAATATCCTTAGTAGCTACACCCCTCAAAAAAGCAGTAGAAGTGGCAGTAGCCCTAGTAGAATGAGGCCTGATCCCAGCAGGGACATCCTTCCCATGATGAGAATAACAAAAGGCAATACAATGACCAATCCACTTTGAAATAGTCTGCTTAGAAACAGCTTTCCCCTGTGAACTCAAAGCAAAAGAAACAAATAACTGTTGAGTCTGTCTGAACTCCTTAGTTCTGTTCAAGTAGTAACGTAACTGCCTATGGATATCCAAAGAATGCAATACTTTTTCCCCTTTATTTTGGGGTTCAGCATAAAAAGTAGGCAAATGAATAGACTGATTCAAGCCCACACTAGAAATCACTTTAGGCATGAAAGTAGGGTTAGTCCGCAAGGAAACTCTATCCTTATGAAATATCAAAAAAGGTTCTACGGCCATGAGAGCCTGTAATTCAGATACCCTCCTGGCAGAAGTAATGACCAACAAAAAAGCAGTCTTCCAAGACAAAAACTTCAGTTCAGACGTAGCTGCAGGTTCAAAAGGAGGTAAAGTAAGTTTCTCCAAAACAAAATTGAGATCCCAGGAAGGAGTAGGAGCTCTACGTGGGGGTCTTATATTCTTTGCCCCTCTAAGAAATTGTTTGAACAAAGGATGGGAAAATAAAGGAGGGTCACAATCATAGT
The DNA here is from genome assembly GCF_019279795.1 of Protopterus annectens. Taxonomy (NCBI): domain Eukaryota; kingdom Metazoa; phylum Chordata; order Ceratodontiformes; family Protopteridae; genus Protopterus; species Protopterus annectens. Next base: position 306,758,392 of record NC_056748.1, read on the forward strand.
GAGCAGAAATGGCTGCAGCATGAACCTTCACAGAAGAGAATGACAAACCCTTGTCCAGTAATTTTGTAAGGTACTGTAGAGCAAAACTCAAATTAGGCACTGAAACATCAAAACCCTTTGCAGTGCTCCAAAGAAAAAATCTCTTCCATTTATCAGCATAAACTTTTCTAGTGCTAGGCCTAGCTTCCAAAATGACATCTAAAACCTGTTGAGGAAGCTGAGACCCCACCGGCTCCATCACAGAATACGCCAGGCTGTCAGATGGAGGGACTGCACCTGAACATTGAGAAAATGATTGTTTAACTGAGACAACAAATGAGGAATCTGTGGCAGAGGCCAAGGAGGCTCCTGGATTAAACTCCTCAGCAGAGGATACCAATGTTGACGTGGCCAGTCTGGTGCTATCAGAATCATGCAAGGCTTGTCCCGTCTGACTTTCAAGAGTACCTTGGGAAGAAGAGGCAGAGGAGGAAAAGCATAAACGTGAAGGTTGTTCCAACTGAAAGACAGAGCATCCACTTTCCAAGCATCTGGGTGGAACATCTTTGTGCAAACTTTTGGAAGTTGAAAATTTAGTGGGGAAGCGAATAGATCTATGTCTGGAGCTCCCCAAGCCACAGTCAATTGTTTGAAAATCTGAGGATCCAGCTTCCACTCGTGGGGATCCACCATTTGTCTGCTCAAAACATCTGCTAGGGAGTTCTGTGCTCCTGGCAGAAACCTTGCCTGAAGATTGATTCGCAAACCCAGAGCAGTCTCCCATAAAATCATTGCTCGTCTGCAAAGAGGGTAAGAATGGGTACCCCCCCTGCTTGTTGATGTACCACATGACTGTTGTGTTGTCTGTTTGTATCAACACCTGCCCTGGCTGAAGGAGTTCCTTGAATGCCATCAAAGCAAATCGAACTGCTAACATCTCCTTCATGTTGATATGCAAATGTAGAAGTTTGGGAGGCCACATGTCTTGTATCCATTTTCCATTGAAGTGTGCTCCCCAAGCCAAGTCCGAGGCATCCGTCGTTAGGATCTGACTCGCCTCTGGTCTGGACACAGAGTGTCCCTTGTTTAGGTGACATTCCTGAGCCCACCAAAGAAATTCTTTCTGGATGCAAGGTATAATCCGAATGACAGTGTCCAAACTGTGGGAGTGCTGAGACCACACACTTTTGAGATACCATTGAAGCTTCCTCATATGCAGTTTGGCATTGGGAAGTACTAGAATGCAAGATGCCATGAACCCCAAGGCTTGGAGGACTGTCCTTGCAGTCAGCCTGGACATTACTGATAACTGCTGGAAGTAGAGAGGAAGAGTTCTTTGTTTGTCTGGGGTCAGAAATGCCATCTGAGAGGCTGTATTCAGTCTCACACCCAGAAAGCACATGTCCTGAGAGGGCACTAGACTGGACTTTATTTCGTTCACAGTATACCCTAGGCACCTTAAAACTGTCATTACATACTGGAGATGCTGTAGTAATTTGTCTTTGTTTTGAGCAAGAATCAGGCAATCGTCCAAATAAGGATAAATTTGTATTCCTCTCTGTCTCAAGAAAGCAATCACAGGAGCCAGAACTTTTGTGAACACCCTGGGCGCAGTAGATAAGCCAAAGGGCAATGCAGAGAATTGATAATGTGAAGTACCAGTCCGAAATCTCAGGAATCTCCTGCAGCTGGGCTTGATAGGGATGTGAAGATAGGCCTCTTTGAGATCCAGGGTTATCATCCAATGATCTTTGCCTATCATAGGCAGAAGTTGTTGTAATGTTAACATCTTGAACTTTGGAATTTCTAGGTAGGTGTTGAGAATGGACAAATCCAGAATTGGCCTCCAAGTGTTTCCTTTCTTTGGTACCAGGAATAGACGGGAATAAAACCCTAGGCCTACTTCTGAAGGAGGGACCACCTGAATCGCCTCCATCTGCAAAAGTAAAGAAATCTGTTCCTGAGCCTCCAGCCTTTGTTGAGGAGGCACATCCGGCATGCCCTTGAAAGGAGGAAAAGTGTGAAAATAAAACTTGTAACCTCGATTTATTATATCCAACACCCATTTGTCTTGGGTGATCAAATTCCAGTTTTCTTTGAAAAGTCCCAACTTTCCTCCTAGAGGAGCTGCCAGTAAGGGAGGGTCTGGCAGCGGAAGATACAGGTCATTGGGTCTGCTTACGAAAGGGCTGACCCCTGCCCTCACCAGAAGACTGTGCAGGAGAACTCCAAGTCCTAGGCCTGAAGGAACCCTGAGCGTGAGCCCTGCCTCTACCCCGTCTAGACCTGCCCTTAGGCTGATAATCCGAAGAAGGATAAGACCATCCCCTAGCAGGCCAATTCCTGCTAAACTTAGGGGGCTGCACCTGCAAAAAATCCTTGACCGTCTGCATAGACTTAGCCTTATCTTCCATCTTTTTCAAAACTGATTCCACAGGAGGACCAAAAAGAACTTCAGATTGAAGAGGAGCATCCAAAATACGAGCCTTTACATGTTCTGTCAAATTTTGATCCTTAAGCCAGGCATGCCTACGAATAACTGAACCTGTAGCAGCCACCCTAGAAGAAGCCTGAAGAGCATCAAAACCACACTGCAAGGAATGCTTGCCAACTTGATCTGATGCATGAACCAACTCCTGGAGCTCCTTACACTCTATACCCTCAGATAAAGCATCCACCTTAGATTTCAAGTGGCCTAACAAAAAGTTCTGATACTTCAGCATATGAAATTGGCAATTCAAAGCCCTCATAGCTAACGTAGAGGAGGTGTACACTTTTTTCCCCCACCTGTCTAACGCCCTAGAATCTTTATCCAAAGGGACTGGATTTTTAGCCACAGAAGCCTTAACCCCCTTAGGGCCTGGAATAATGGTTTCCGGATCAGCCCTAGGACTCTTATACAAGTACTTATGTGCTTCTGGAACTCTGTAATATCTGTCAGGCTTAACAGGGGCCAGAGGCAGAGAATCAGGATTAAGGGAAGCTTCAGAAAAAACATCCTGAACAACATCTAAGACAGGAGGAATAGCCAAGGGCCTATGTTGTGGCAGAAACAAAAATTCCCTAAGCCTTTTCCTAGAATCTGAAAAATCTTGACCTTCCCACTTGAAATGCTCCCTCATGGCATGTAAAGTTTCAGAAAAGGAAAAATCTTCTGGAGGAGAAGCAGAAGGACAGGAGTCCTCTGCATCCGAATCAGAATAGGAAGGAAAATCCTGAATTTCTTCAGCTGAGGAATCAGAGTAGTCCGAGGAATGATCCATTCCCTCTAAATCTGCCTCCACCCTAGGCCTCTTCTCTGGGGGGGGGGCATAGAACCCCTGATCAAAGTAATCAAGTCCTCCGCCATTTTCAACATATGTTTTTTAGGAACAGGGGCTGGAGAGCTAGAAGAATGACCACGTCCAGCAAGACCAGGTTTGGCCTTAGCATGGCCTTTAGCCACTGAAGTAGAAGGCCTAATAACCTTTTGTAAGGATGGAACTACTGAAACCTGAGAAGCACCCTCGGCCTGTCCTGACTCCTGAGAGGCCAACTCCTGTAAAAGTAAAGGCTCCCCCTGGGACTCAGCCGAACCCTCGGCAGGATCCATAGATTCAACCGGAGGCTCCGAGGAACCGGCGTCCGCAACGGACGACTCATCCGGTTTAGATCTCAAGGATTTATCCTTATGCTTCTTAGCGGTAGCGGGCGTCGGAGGATCCGACGGCATGTTATAGTTACACCGCTTACCGAAAACAAGCCTGGCACAGTCTAACCTTCGCTTAATGGTGCGCTTATTAAATCTAGCACAAAAGCGACACCCGACTACGTCGTGCTCAGGCCCTAAGCAAGGAATACAGAGAGAATGATAATCCCTATGAGGTATCTGTTTCCCACAAGAAATGCAATTATTGACTTTTTCTGACATCCGGATAACTGAGGCAAGAAAAAACAAAAATTTCCCCAACGGGGTACTTAGCCCAACTTGGTCTTCGGTCTGAAACTCGGAAAATGAAAATTTCAGAACGCCGAACGGCACTCGCAAACACTGCTTCTGCTTCGGACCACGCGGCAAGAAAGACTGAGGATATGGCGTCGGTCATGCGCTTAAGTACTACTGCGTACTGACGTCAGCTCTAAGCGACAATGACCAACACCAGCCTAGCCCTTTGTCTGAGGACAGCGGACTACCCACAGGTCATGACTGCAGCAATGTGAGACGAAGAACATTATCAGCTTCTTTAGCATGTGATTGTTTAGCAGCTTTCTGTATGATTTCTAGGTGACTGCAAATAACATGTGCATTATTTGGAACACATGAGAAGCCCTCCATTTTGATTAGTACAAATGTATCACCCTTAGAATCAAGGATGAAGTCAAGTACCACTCTGTTTTGCAGCACCACGCTGCACACTGCACTCATTTCAATTGTAATTTGATTTGTTGAATCAAAAGTAGCATTAGTTAAGATTTCTAGCAATTTAGACAATTTTCTGAGCGCCCAAATTGATTTGACTGTGCCATAAGCAGCCCGTAGGGTTGCCAGATTTCTTTGTGGCTAAAACCGGACTAAGGTCATGCCCCTCACATCACTCATAACTCCACCTCCTCCCACCCCCATCCCCATCAATGCCACCCATTTGTGACATCACATCATCACATCAGGCTGATGGGGAGCCCTCTTTTTTCTTTGCCTGCTGCCAGCCTTCAGTGATTTACTATGCCATCAAAACTTTTTGACAATGGTCTTATTAGTGTAAAATAAAGCACAATTTTTTTCAGATTTTAATTTTTCTGTCTTTATAATGCAATGCATGCAGGCAAGCTTTGAAACGGTTTAATATATAATACTTAAACTTAGAATCAGCATCATGATTCTGAGAGATGGGACAAGGCTGGGATTATATGTAGGTCTGGAAAAAATGATGATTAATTAGCAATGTATGGTGTCTGTGAAAAAAATTGTTAGTGCAGGTTGATAGAAAACATTTATATTGTTATGAACATACCATTAATTAAAGGGCTGAAATTTCATGTTAAAAGTAAAGTCTTTTCTAAACTCTGAAAGAGAAGAAGATTAAGAATTTCTAATATTAATGTTATCATTCAAATTAAAAATTCTATCATTTTTTGTATTTCACATAACCATACATTCAAACACAAAACATTGCCTATATCTCTAACTAATTTAAACTCAAAAAAATAAACAAAACTTTGAACTCAATAAAAATTTTTTTTTAAAATTTTTTTTGTATGGATCAAATGGATACGGAAAAAGACCCTACACAGTGCCATCACTGCAAGCAAGCAGAGAACAGTGACTGTGGAGTACAAAAGAGACAAGTTTAAATCAATGAACTGATGCTTTTTTTACTTAGAATTTTGTCATCTAGTAGTTAGTTAACACAAACATGCAGTTAGTGTGCAAACTGTACTGTGCCGCCTTCTGTGCAGCACACATAGCTCTACTTTCGATATCATTTATCCTCTACCAGTAATAACACAATCACACCACACCAATTTTGTACAGTTGGGGGGTATTTAACATAAGCTGCTGTGTGTTTAATGTGTGCTCTATTCTATTCAGGGGTGTTTCAAATTTAACACTTGTCTCGTTCCACACAACAAGTATCTGAATCATGAAATGTGAAGATGTGAGGAGAAAAAAAGTAGTTACACAGTGACATAGTTTTTCAAAAGTCTTGTGAGGCTATCTATCCTTTCCTACTACTACTGTAATCAATATCATCACTATACTGTAACTGTAATTTAATCCCATCTACATATACTTCCCTATTTACTTTTACCATACTTCCTATTTACTTGAGATCTTCTTTACATTCATCCCACAAAAAAAAAAAAGAAAAAAACTTTCAGTTTTAATACAATACAAAAAAAAAAAATCAGTTTTTTTTTTTCTCCTTTTTTATTATAGCATGTAATGTACGAGCCAAAACACATGAATGTGAAAAATAATAAAAATAATAGAGTATAACTCAAGTACAACACAAAACACAAATGAATAGGTCAAGCAGCTAGCCTACATCAACGGTGATAATGAAAAAAATTACTTCTTTTTAGAAAGTGGTAAAGAAAAACTAACAAAATCATCATATCAGCTGAATTTGCATTATTATGTTTCATTTTTTTTTTTTTTCAGTCCTCCTTGACGACTCCTGACTATAAAAACTTCAGACAATTTCGCTGAAAACCGGATAGTCCGGTCAAAAACCGGACAGCTGGCAGCAGGTATAATGCCTGCTCCAGAAATAACTCCACCACCAAGATACATGTATGCTAGTCCTTTAAATGCAGACTTTTGTACAGCACAACAATTAACCCAAGAAGCATCTATCTTGCCAAATGGGTGAAAAACGTCTTTTGTGAACTGTCTCTTACAATGAGCATCAACTATCTTTTAACTAGGCAAAGTCTCTGTATGTCAAATGGCTGGAATAACATGCCCTATACAACCACCACCCAACCAGTCTGCTGGTAACATGGGATATGCTTGATCTCTATAAATGTAATGACATTTGTGCACTGCTGCCATATCCAAACCTCCAGCCCCATTATATATTTTGTGAGTGAAATTGCAAGTACTCCAACAAAAAGTGTTACATTTTTAACATAACAAGTATATCCTATAACAATCGTTGATAACTGCAATGGAATTACTGAAAAGGGAGTACAATTATGGTTTGCTCTTCAATACTTAGTCAAAAAGATAGTACGGAATCCTGACACAACATCTGCATCAGTTACTAGTACTGGAATTAATGGAACACTCCCATCATGTCCAGTAGGAATATGTGCACATACCCAACAATCAATAATATTCAGGGTTTGTGCATAGGCATACAATGGCAGCAGAAAAAATGTTGAACTTAGGATGCCAGTCCAGGGCTCTTGATTCAGTTCTAACCAACATCTACCTCTGTTTTTTGTAACATGCTTATCTGTGATAAGAAAATGTTCAGAAATATATTCAGTAATTACAGTTCCATTGTCTCCAAATGACATATATACAGCTGTAGACAGGAAAAAAACAGTACAACGATGACAAGACTTGCAAAGTTCCAAATAAAGCAGGTTGTGCTGAAGGAGGTTCTCACAAAACTGAAAGGATGGTGTGTTGTTCTTTTGTAGTCCATATAAAATTGATTTCCAAACATGCTCCATCTCAAAGTCTCTGCTGTCTGTGCTTCCACAAGTGATATTCTATCATTTGATACACTGCCCAGTTCATTGTTCATAAAATCTGATGCATTTAAATCATTTATTCACAATTCCAATTGTGAAAATATTATTGATGTTGAAGAAAAAGAAAAGAGGAATCACTAATCTCTGACCAAGATATTGTTATCGAGTCACTGGATTTAACATATGAGCATAACTACAATTGTGTCGTTGAAGTCTTTAGACTTCATTTCTGGATTAAATGATTTCCCTGGTTTTTCATCTGGTACAATTTGAGACCGGCTTGGTGGTGTCGAAAAGAACATTGATGTTATCTCATCAACACTTGTCACGAAGAAGGGCCTTCTTGACATGCAACACATGGAACCAAGTAGGAAGTCCTTTGTTTCTGATGGCAGTAGCACTGCAAAACCAAGTAAGGTCCTTTCCATTGCGAACACAAGGCATTCTGTCTTGAGAAAGATCAGATATACATGGCATCACCTGGTTGCAGGTCATGATGGTCAGTAACCACTGACTGCTGTTGGATTTGTAAGTCAGTGTTATGATAATGCTGTAAAATAGCACAGAGAGACTTGCAAAACAGAAAAACAGGTTCACCTACATTTTCTAAGTCCACGTTTTTCAGTAAGGGTGTATTAAGCATTTTCACACGTCTTCCCATAAGAATTTCATGGGGGGATACCTTTCTAGTAGTACTCACTGCACATGTTCACTTAATAGGACTAATTGCAAAGCCTCTGGCCATTTAAGGCCAGCTTCCTCACACAGTTCTGGTAACCTTATTTTGATTGTTTGATTTGCTCACTCTACAATCCCTGATGCGTGTGGTCTTTGTGGAAAATGGTATTACATTTTCATGTTCAATGTTTAACTTATTTGTTTTATTACTTGACTTGTAAAATGTGTCCCCCTGATCAGATTGAACACAGCAGGGTACAGCAAATCTAAGATTCAGCTCAAAATGCAATTTCTTAGCTATTTTAAAGCACTGTTCTTTGCACAAGGGTAAACTTTTATCAATCTAGAAATAAAATCAACAATTACAATAGCATATTTACATTTTTGTGACTATAGGAGTTCAAAAAGTCTCACTGAGTGAAACAGAATGGTCCCTGTGACTTTTTTTTAAAGATTGTGTGGGTACAGATACACTATTTGATACATTATACTCTAAACATATTGTACAATTATTTACAAAATGTTGATGACTTACGAAATGTTAGAGGCATACCAATAATTTAAAATGTGTTTTATTACTGCATTTTCCCCAGATGAAAAGGCAAATGGTAAACTTTAACAAGTTCAGTGAAAATTTCATGGGGCTACCAGCAGCCCATCTGGGTGGTGCCATAATAAATCCAGAGAATGTCTGGAGCCATCACGGGTCTTCCTCACCTGTTCAGAATCAGCAACTTGTTCTTGGAAGGATAACAATTCCTGTGAAGAAACAGGTTTGCTAGTTTCACAAAGTTGCTACAAACATGAATCTTGAATATGATAAGAGAATGCAGCCTGTCTGGTTGCCAGTCTGCAAAACAGCTGCCCCTTGAAATGTAAGGGTCATCAGTTCATGTGCGGTACACTTCACCACTGCAGCATCCCTTAGTAATAGCAATGCATAGCTCATGAACAAAAGCAACATTTTAATGAGTGTTCCTGCTAAGGTTAACTACCACATTTCTCTGCCAAGTGTCCAAAATCATGAACTACCCCATATGCATAACACAAATCTGTAAAAATCATTGTTTTGTTCTTTACTAATTTACACACTTCAGTAATAGCTACAAATGTAGCTATTTGAAAGAGGAGAAACTATGAGAAGATATGCTGAATTGGCTGATAAATAAACCTTGATAGTGGAATAAAGAAGGCCATAAGACAGAAACTCACAAATACTGTAAAACCAGAGAACTAGTTCTGAATGGGTGCTGGTTATGTTGGCACCAACTAGAACAACTTTTCAACATGCTAATATAGGATTTCCTAGTAGCAGGCTTTCTTGCCTCCATTAGTACCTGCTGCACATCCTCAGCAAACAGGTACCTGAAAACAATTAAGACCTTGTCATCCAGGCAGTCAAATGAAAGTGATTGATCTTGAAGTATATCAAACACCCCTGTTCTTGTGTGAAAAGATCTAGTCTGTGATGATGCTTGTGGTAATCGCCCCTGGCCATTTCCTAAAGAAGGGAGAACCATAGCTGCCTAGGCCAGAAGGGAGTCACTGCAATGACCTTAGGGATTCCTTCTGAATCTACAGACGTACCCTGGATATTAGTGGAATGGATGGAAATGCACACAGGAAAATAAAAAAGAAGAGGCATCTGTCTTCCAGACTTTCTTGCATAGAGTCCTGGAACAGAATCTTGACAGTTGATTGTTTAAACAGGAGGTAAAAAGGTCAACTTGAGGAACTCCCCACAGATTGATCAAATATTGGTAGACCCTGATTTAGTTTATATTTTGTAAGTGTCTGCCCTGGTTCGACTCAGTTTGTCTGCCACACAATTTTGCTCTGATGGACTGCAAGATGCCTGTAGATTGAGATTGCACTGTGAAACTATACCACGCTAACATGGCAAGTCTACAAAGTGGATACGATCTGGATCTCCACTGCTTGTTGATGTATCACCTGACTGTGGTACTGTCTGAAAACACCTGAAGAGGTCCTGGGGAGCCTAAGATATTTCAAAGAGTTGAGTGGTTTGAGCAGGGCAAGCATCTCCTAGATATTTACCTGCTTGCATCTGTCCTTGGTATCCCACACCGCTGCATTTTTATCTCTCCTGAAATTGCTCCCCCAATCAAAGTCTGAAACATCTGTGGTGAATGATTGCTTTGGGAGCAGAGGGGGAGCAGGGGAGACCTGTATTTAAGGATACTTGTTATCTCCACCAAAAGATTTCTCTTTTGACAAGCCCTGCACTGGGAACTGAAAAGATAAAAGTGTGTTGATGCTGGAACTAAAGAAATTACAGATACCACTGTAACTTTCTCCTGTGGAGTTTTGCCAGGTGTATCATGAGAATCACAGATGTCATGAGAGCCAGAGTTCTGCGATACTCCATCACAGTGACTGAAGTCTGAGTGGAAAACCTTAGAAACAGATCTAAATAAAGATATATTTTTTTCTGTGCAAGAAAATCGGTTTAAAATGAGGAATCTAGTTGATATCCTAGGAACACAATCCTGTGTAAGTGAGCCAAGAAAGACTTTTGACTGTTTTCTTGGAATCCCAGCTTATGTACGAGATCTCTTACCCAGCACAGAGATTCCTGAGACTTAAACTTTGCAATGGTAAGCAAACCATCTAAATATGGAAAAATGTGGACACCTTGTAGCCTGCAATTAGCTATAACTGGAGCTAGACACTTTGTGAACACTCTTGGTGCAGTAGATTGTCCAAAGTTTAAGGAAGAGAACTGATAATGTGATCCAGACATGCAAAACCTTGAGAAACTCCTAAAGTCTGGATGAATAGCAATGTGATGGTAAGCATCTTATACAGTATAGTGTTACCAGGAAACTTGAAATAGGAAGATGAGGTAACAAGTTTTGAATTGACATCATTTTGAACTAGGGCACAATCACAAACAGGTTTAGAGAAGAAAGATCCAGAACCGATTTCCAAGCATTTTCTTCTTTGGCACCAGGAACATCCTTGAACAAAAACTCTTCCTCTCTTGGGATAGAGGAACTGGTTTTATCAGTCCTTGGGATAGCAGGTTATAAAGAACAGGTGGAAATAAAGAGTCTCATTTGGAAGATGAGGAATGATTTCCCCCCACTGCCTTCTGTAACCTTCAGGAATGATATTCAGAATCCATCTGTCAGAAACATTCTGTTGTCAAAGGGAAAAATGGAGATTAAGACTTTCTGAATGAAAACTGGGCCAGAATGGGAGTGGGTCACAAGGTCTCTTGAATAATCATTCAGACATAATGGACTTTCCTTGGTTTTGGGACTTCTTTTTGGAACACCCTTGCCATTCCTTCTTAAAAGTCTGTTTACCTGAATTCTGCTGAGACTATTTATTCTGTTTTCTGCCAAAAATGGAAGAAGAGAAAGAAAATCCCTTGGCCAATTTGGAAAAATAGAGTTGAAAAATCTTGAGAATCCCTGGATCAGCTTGCCTCTTTCATTACGCTTTTTGATCACCTCTGCAGCACAGGGGGCAAACATTAAATCTTTATCCAGGGGAAAATTTAAAATCTCATTTTTAACATCTGGAATGTTCTGAGAATGCAGCCTTGTTCCCTAAAACAGCAACAGTGACCGTAGCCATTTTAAAAGTATCAAGAGAGTCATACACGCACTGCAAACAATGAGTAGTTAGTGACTTGTGCAAAAGAAGAAACGTAGTTATTTAAAGCAGATTTTTTCTCACAAGAAGAAAGTGCAGATAAAACAGTCCTCCTTCTTTCACAATCTGTAAGAACAAACGAAGTTATGAACCTGACAATTCAAAATTCTGAAAACCAAAGTTACAGATGTATACTCTTTTCTTATTATTACAAGAAATAATAGAATTGGATTTACCAAATGCTTAGCAAAAGTGGGATTAACTAAGGTTGAGTCAGGTTTGGGAATACTGTATAAAATTTTAAAACACTGAGGAACCTTATACATTCTATCTGCCTTTTTTTGGACAGCTGTCTGACTATTAGGAAAACTGGAGGCAACAATGCACGGTTTACCTTTACATGTGCGTATTGTACATGGGCGAACTGCAATTAGTAGAAAGACAGTTTGCAAGGTATACAAACGCCAAACGGAAAAAGGTTTGAACGTGCAATGAGCGAATGCACAGTGAGATTCGTTCATTGCACATTCGAAATTCTGGGGCAGATTGCACTAAAGTGGAGATTTGGAAATGGTTTCTTTCCCCGCTGTAGTGCGATCTTGGAGTTAGAATAATAAAGTAGGGGGGATGTGGGGGGCGCAGCCCCCAACATGGGGGGTGCAGGGGGGGCTTGTCCCCCTGCATTACACTTTATCTAATTTTGTTGTCGACATTAATGTTTGAAAGTCAGCGAATCGGCTTTTCGAATTGCTGATTTTCGAACATTTACAACTGTCACTGTTTTCAGTTTCATTGTTACAGTTTGCTTATATGCGCAATCGCAGCAATGTGTTTCGACGTTATAAAGGTAAACCTAATGCACACATCTAAAATAGACAGAACTGACTGAATGGGTGTAGGATCTGAAAAATCATTCTGTAACAACTCGGTATTTTCTGAGGGATTGAGAATCCTCAGTGTTCTCCCACAGAAAATATTTGTTACTATTTACTTACTTTATTTATTTTAGTTTGATGACCGGGGAAGTCCACTGGGTCTAAGAAGAGCCCGTTTTCAGTGGAGGCCCGAGGAGAAAAGCTCCAGTAATAATGACAAACATATTTGCATATACACATACAAAGCAAAGAAATCATACAAATTTATGCAGCATTCTACAGTAAAACATTCTACATTCTACAATAATAATAAAATCTAGCAACTGTACAGTCTAAGAGTCATTAACAGAGAATTACAATTTAATTTTTACATTCCACAGTAGTAGTAAAAATATAGCAGCAGTACAGCCTAAGGATCATTAATAGTGAAACACAATTCAGGATGAGAAATTGTTGGAAATAAACTATTAACAAAATCTGGAGGTTAAGGATGAGTAGGAGGGCAAATAATGTGAGTGCAGAGATGATGCGCAGAGTTGGAAGGTGAGTTTTGATATAGGAGGGTCTTATTTGAGGAAGGAGCAAGGGCATTCCCACTTTGAAGACGGGTAGGAATGGAGTAGGGATTTAAAGTTAGAGTGGTTATGAGTATTTCGGAGGGAGGAAGGAAGAGACTTCCATAGTTTAGCTAAGGAGCAGGATAGCAGAGAGTGTCTAGGTAGGCGCAAAGGTTTGTAGATTTTGAGCAGGTTCTGATTTTCTGACCTAAGTGAGTGAGGAGGTTAAGGAGGTGGAGAGTGAAGGACAGGAGGATGAGTTAAATATGAGCTTAAGGGCAATGGTGAGTTTAAGGAGGTTCAGATAGTTAGGAAGTCTGAGCCATTGCAGTGAGTGGAGGGAAATGCAATGATGGGATGAGTTCCTACAGTTGGTGGCCAATTTGCAGATTTTATTGTAGCAAGCTTCAAATTTAGTTTGAAGGCCGAGCTGAAGATTTGAGGACAGAGGAGTGCCATACATTAGGGAGGGGAGAAGATATGTGGAGGCAAGGGTCGTTCTGGTGGAAGGGGTGACATAACAGTTATGGCTATATAGGATTCCTAATTTTTGGTGAGCTTTTATTATGTTAGTTTGGATGTGGATATCGAATTTTAGAAGTTCGTCAATAATGGTGCCGAGCAGTTTGGTGTGAGGGACAATTTCAATGGGGGTGTTATTCTGGCATATGATCTCAAAGTTGTTTTTAGCAATGGGGGAGTGTTTAGATGGGAAAAAATCATTAATTTGGTTTTATTGGCATTAAGGGCTAGGTGGTTGTTTTGGATCCAGGTTTCAGTATTTGAGAAAGATGACTGGTTCAGAAGAGGTGTCAGCTGAGCAGATTGTTGAATCATCTGCATACTGGATTAGTGTAGATTTGGAGATGGAGTGGTGAAATTGTTGATGAATATACTGAAACGTAAGGGGCCAAGGACAGAACCTTAGGGTACCCCAGTAGGGGTGTGTAGAAAGGAAGAGGTGGAATGTTTCCATTTAACAGCTTGTTGTCTTTTGGAGAGGTAGCTGGTGAACCAAGCTATGGTGGAAGGGGAAGAGACTGAGGGATAAGAGTTGTGATAGGAGTACAGGGTGGGAGACTGTGTTGAAGGCTTTGGAAAGGTCTAGGAACAGGGTTGATACAATTCTGCCGGAGTCACAAGCATGGTTAATGGACTTGAGGAAGAAGAGGAGTGCGGTAATGGTACTGTGGCCAGGATGGAATCCATGTTGTGTGGGGGTTAGGAGGTTGTTTTATGTTAGAAAAGGCATCAGTTGTGAGTGAATACATTTTTCCGGACTTTTGAGAGTGGAGAATGTATGGCAATAGGACTGAAATTAGTGGTGTTGGTGTTCTTAACACCTTTATGTAGTGGGATGATAAATGCTCATCTCCAAAGCGAGGGAACACAAGATTCTTGGATGGACCTATTTATTATGATGGAGATAGGGAAGGCTATGCTGTTGGCAGATAGTTTGAGGAGGGCTGCAGGTACATTATCTGGTGGGTTGGAGCATGGTTTCAGTCAGAGGAGTTTTTTTATTATGTGTGTGGGAACAAGACTGAGGCTGAAGGAAGGGGTATGTGTTATGAGATCAGAGGGGAAGGTATGGTAAGGGGGACGATATTGGAGGGGAGCTAGGGAAGCTGGCAGTAAGTTTGACTATACATTCCACAAATAAGGTGTTAAAAAGAAAGGCTGTTTCTTTATCAGAGCAGTTAGGGTTTGGGCAAGGATCGTCTTTACTGCCGGGGGTGAAGGAGGGAGGACACAGTATTCCAGAATTTTCTAGAGTTGTTAGTATGTTCGGACTGAAGCTTACAGTAATATGTTTTGTGGTCTGTGGTTATTATTTTTTATGGAGTTGCAGAGTTGTTTAAATTCTAGTAGGGTATTAGGTTGCTTATTTCTTTGGTGGAGTTTTCACTTTTTGTCTCTTAGGAGGGCCCTGAGAGGAGTAAGGTTATTGAATTAAGTACAGAAAAGTTTCATTAAAGTAGTTGATGGCATTGTCAAGGGGCAGAGTTCTTAAAGGTGTCCAATCAGTTAGTTTTAGGCAGTCTGAAAATAATGCTATATTCTAGCACTATACTCAGAGAAAGTGACCCCCCCTCATAGTCAGAATCACAAACTGAGCTCTCCTCTGAGTCTGAATCAGAAATCTGAGGAATAAAACCCAAATCCATCCTCTGTATCTTCCTATTCAGATTCAGAATCTTTTATCTATTCAGGAAAAGAGGAAACCCTCTTTTTTGTAATACCAGAAACTACTTTACAAGAAGGATTAATAGTCTGAATTAAATCCTGAGTTAGAACCTACTCATGTGTAAATAAATTTGAGGAGTAGTAGAAACATGCTTGTTTTTTGTTTTTTTTGACAGGAAAAATGGGGCCAACCACATTACTAATGTCAGCAGCTGCTTCTCTAGGGATGGGTACACCATTCTGGCGCAATAGGGAAACCTTCACTGTTCCCTTTCCCAAGACCAACAAGAATGGCCCTGTCTTGCCCAGTGAGGGGACTCTAAGAGCTGCAGAGGATGTGGCTAACTCCCCCCAGTTTACAGTAGCTGTATGGGTTACACCAGAAGGATCCTTGGTAAGAGATGAGTGGTCAGAGGTACAACAAATAGCCACAGTAAAGTCAGCCACCTGTGGTGAACAAATTACGAGCCTGCTGTGGTAACAAATCTGTTTGCTTAATTTTTTTCTTTTTGCGGTTAGAAGAAAGACTGATAATGGGACAGGTAATCTATTCCATGGTCAAGTTGAAAACAGTGCCTCTTTTCCCAAGGGAAGATAATCAGCAAATGCCCAAAAAATACCAGGCCACAAAAGTTACTATTTTTGTTTTTAACATAAAAACAGTAAAAATCACTTTAAACACTACACCAGACCCACCAAGGTAAATGAACACAAGTTCTTGAAAGAAAATATGTTTTCAGTTAGTTAATACTCCTTTTAAACTGACAGAAAATATGACTGCACTGATTAAAAGTAATGTACAGTCTCGAGACAGTCCATTAAAACACAGCACTCCTAGTTTTAAATAACCTTCCTGAAGAGGAACGTAATAAAATATCAATAAATTTAAGAAAATAGAAGTTTTTTCCCCAAAGTGAACTTGTCTGCTCAGCAAAGGAAAGCACAAGCAGACCATCGATCCTCAGAAGCCTCAGAGGAGTGTACTCTTCTGCAGCAGTAAAGCTCTGAAGGGCTTCATGCACAAACTTGTGTTTTACTCAGCTCAGCTCAAGCTGCTGGACAGTTTGAACACATGGAAGGTGCCCTGAACATTTGGAAGCTGGCCAGACATTATATCCTTGGCAGGATATAACCCATATAGCTATAGCTACCACAGCAGTGATCAATATGATGAACATCACATTTATGTGGGAGACTAGGCAATCAAGGTCCTGTCTCCTCGAACCATGAAAAGCTCGACTCTTTTATATTATTTTTTAATTAAATGCAACAATGTAGTAACTATTATGATACAGCCACTGACCAATTAGAAATAAACACAGTTGCATTACTTTTGTTAACTAAAGATCTGACTCTCTGTCTGCACCTTTCCATATCAGGCACAAGTTCTGAATTCCATAACAGAATTTCCTAAAGTGACCATGCTGGCAGAATATAACTCATTAGAAGCAGACAAACTGTCAGGAATCCATTTTGAAATGAAATACAATTTAAAACAAAATATTCACTAAATATTTCCCTTTTTTTCACTTCTCTCTTCACAGTGTCAAAGGGCAAACTACTTCCATTCACTCTCAGCGACGTTGCTGTTAAACTCTCTGCCACAACTGGCAAGAACATTTCACCTATGGAACCCTCCTTAGTGCCCAAGATCAAATCACCACAGAAGTTATACTTCAACCTCAACCTCAGTCCCTTCTCCACAATGTTTACATACTACCCACACAAGTGTCACAAGACACTCAGGACTGACTACTACCACCCATCTCAAGGCTGAAAGCATTAATAACAAAACCAACCACCCTGAAAGATATGATGCCCAGGCAAGATCTTAAATTTGACTTCCCTTACCTCACTACACTGAGAGCAGTTTCTGTACCTGAAGAAATGACAGAGCTGGAAATGGTAAGGAGGTAGTATTTTATTAATAGGTTAATCCCAGTTTTACTTTCTGCTAGAAGTAAAACTGAACACATGTTTTGCATTTGAATGATTGGTTACACAAATTCTCACTTTTTAATTTCTCCTGTCTTTTGGGTTTCTAATACCACAACAAAAATGGACCCCATTCCTAAGTCAGGATACAATTAAAGTTCATGAAATTAGTACAGTTTCAGTCTTTGATGTTAGTCAGAAGTGCTCTTCGCAGCACCCGCGATATTCCCAGATCTGAGCCTTCTGTAACTCATATGGGGTTATATGTATTGGTAGCACATCCAAGTATGATTGTAGATTCTTTTTTATTAGACCCATTGCACCTACTGCTATTGGAACTATCTGGATATCTTTTTTCCACACTGCTCTCAATTCTGCCTGCAAATTCTGACATTTTATGACTTTGTATCTCTTTATACATAAAACACTGTAATCACTAGATGTAGCAATTTCAATGATCAAGGAGATTGTGGGATGAAACTAAAAGTGAAACTAATCATCAAGCTTACTTGAATCATGGACACCCAAGCACAAATGCTATGAAGATGGCAGGATTTGCATACCTGTGTCTTAAACAAAATCAGCTTCTCAGTGGTCCTTAACATTTGATGGTTAGAAATTATAAACATCCTTGTACGCTATGTAATTTGCAAAAGTACAGTTGTGTACACTTATCATAAATGCAGATGTTAGAGTGTATTCACTGTTGCAGTCATCACATTTGGGTTATCCCTGCCAGGGTAGCCCTCGGCCAGCCCGAATACCAGAGGCGTAGTATTTCTGCGTCAGTTGCTGTCGCTTCAGGACTGATGTCAGGTCGTCAGTAGTATAAAGTAAGGCAGCTGATGCCATTACATCAGTTTTTCTTGCCCTGTCAGGAGCCCCCAAGTGGGAGCCAGGATAAGGTGGAAGAACCCTACCAGTAGAAGTAAATACCAAAAAGGTCCTTGTAAGGAGAGAGAGAGAGAGAAAGAGAAGAAGAAGAAAAGGGGGATGGAGGGAGGGAAACCAGGACTGCAACAGTGAATACACTCGAACATATACATTTATGGTATGTGTACACAACTGTACTATGTTCTTCGTGTTTCACTGTTGCAGTCATCACATTTGGGTTGATTCCCAAAGCTGAAGAAAAGGGTGGGAGGCAGTCAAGAAGACTGGGGGCTGGCTAGGATGCCCTGCAAGACTACAGTGGCAAAGCCTGCCCTGGATTTGGAGAAGATAGGCAGGTGGTAATGCTTGGTGAAGGTATGAACAGATGTCCATGTTGCAGCCTCCAGGATGTCCCTGGTGGGGACTCCTCTGTGGAAAGCTGCAGAGGTGGAGGTTGCTCTGGTAGAGTGAGTCCTGACCACTTTGGGGGAGGTTTCCCGTGTTGCTTGTAGCAGAAATGGATGCAGTGTGCTATCCACTTGGAAATGGTTTGTTTAGATATGGCTTTGCCCTCTGCCCCTGCAGCAAAGCTGACTAACAACTGATCAGTCTTTCTAAATGATTTAGTCCTGTCTAAATAGAATCTGAGCTGTCTGTGCACATCTAGAGAGTGCAGTATCCTTTCCCCCTTGTTTTGTGGGTTAGGGAAAAAGGTGGGCAAATTAATGGATTGGTTGAGAGCCACACTGGGCACCACTTTTGGCATGAAGGATGGGTTAGTCCTGGGGGAGACCCTGTCAGCATGGAAAATGATGAAGGGCTCTACGGCCATTAGTGCTTGTAGCTCGGACACTCTTCTTGCTGAAGTGATAGCCAGAAGCAAGGCTGTCTTCCATAAGATAAACTTTAACTCTGCTGAATAAATTTTAATAGAGGAAAAGGATAGACCACTGTGTAGTAGGTCAGCTAGGTAATCCAGGATGAGAGGTAGGGAGGGCTGTGCTGTATCAGCTCCCTTAGCCTGGATCCAGGTGCAGAAACTTTTCCATTTGTCAGCATAATATTTTCTAGTGCTGGGGCGTCTGGCCTCACGTATAACATCTAGAACCTGTTTACTGAGGTTGGCAGCTTGTACAGTGATCAGGGAATAAGCCAGGCTGCCAAATTGAGTGTCTGCAATTGGGGATGCATGAATTCTCCTTCCCTCTGGGTCAGGAATGTTGGTATCTGGGGGAGATGCCATGGTGGCAGAGGTGATAGGCTGCGCAGCAGTGGGTACCAGTGCTGGCATGGCCAGTATGGGGCAATCAGGATTGTCCTCAGATTTTCCTCCCTTATTTTGAGCAGTACCCTGGTAATGACAGGTAGTGGGGAAAATGCATAAACCGAGAGGTTGACCCACTGGAAGGATACAGCATCCACTTTCCAGGCCCTCCAGTGAGGCTCCCTGGTGCAAAACTTGCTGAGCTGATGGTTGCAGTGGGAATCAAAGAGGTTGACCTTCGGGGTGCCCCATTTCTGAGTTATAATTCTTTGGTCTGCCACTCGTGTGGGTCCAGAAGATTTCTTCGTAAGTTGTCTGCCAGAGAGTTTAGAGAGCCTGGCAGGAATTGTGCTAACAGGTGTAGTTGCATGGCTGAGGCTGTGTGCCAAAAGGTCATGGTGAGCCTGCATACAGGGTAGGAGTGAGTCCCTCCCTGCTTGTTGATATACTCACAGTGGTGTTGTCTGTTTTGATCCGTAGAGCCCCTGGAGAGAGAAGGGGTCTGAAAGCTGTCAATGTGTGCTCGACAGCTAACATCTCTTTTTGGTTAATGTGCAGATGCATTTGATGTGGGCTCCACTGGCCCTGTATGCACCTGCCATCCAGGTGTGCACCCCAGGCATAGTCTGATGCATCTGTGTTGAGGGTCTGAGCGGCATGGGGTTGTGAGAAGGGTAGTCCCTTGTTGTAGTACCATGCTGCTGCCCACCAAAGAAAATCTTTCCTTTGACAAGGTATCATTGGTATAAGAGTTTCCAGGTCTTGAGAGTGTTGACACCAATGGCTTTTTAGGTACCATTGAAGTTTCCTCATATGCAGTCTGGCATATGGAATGAGAAGAATGCAAGAAGCCATGAACCCTAGAGCTTGCAGGATTTTCCTTGCGGATAACTGGGGTCTGGCGGCTAGTTGAGAGAAATATGCCGTCAGGTAAAGTTTGCTTTTCTGGTGTAAGGAATGCCATCTGGGATGCTGTGTCCAGGCTTCCTCCCAGGAATATAATTTTGTTGGGTGGGTACTAGTTTGGATTTCTTTTCATTGATAGTGTACCCCAGGGTGGTCAGTAGGGCCTTTACAAAGGCCAGGTGCTTGAGCAGCTTTTCCTGACTGTCTGCCTGAATTAGGCAGTCTAAGTATGGGTACATTTGAATATTTCTTTGCTTGCAAAAAGTAATGGCAGGAGCCAGACATTTTGTGAAAACTCTGGGAGCAGTAGATAAGCCAAAGGGAAGCACAGAGAACTGAAAGTGCAGTGCTCCTGCCCTGAAACATAGATATTTCCTGCATGATTTCCTGACTGGGATGGGTAGGTATGCCTCTTTTAGGTCTAGGGTGGCTAGCTAAGCATTCTTAGCATTCTTGGAAAGCATAGGTAGTAGCTGCTGGAGGGTGAGCATTTTAAATTTTGGTATCACCAGGAAGGTGTTTAGAATGGACAGATCAAGGATGGGGCGCCAGGTGCCCTCTTTTCTGGGTACCTGGAGTAGAAACCTTGGCCTATCTGTTCTTCAGGAATGTGCTCTACTGCCCTCAGAGAGCAGGGAAAGGATTTGCTTTTTGGCCTTTGCCCACTGGTTTGGAGGAAGATCTGGGAACCCTTTAGGGGTTGGTAGAGTGTGGAAAGAAAATTTGTATCCTTGGGACATTATGTTGAGGACCCAGCAGTCATTGGTAATGGCGGCTCAGGTGCTTGAGTGGAAGGAGAGTTTTCCTCCCAGGGGCAAGTGCAGGTGGGCAGAGGGAGGGGTGGAAGTGTAGAGTCATTGTGAGTTCTTACCATGAGGGGTGGCTTTGCACTCCCTGGTTTAGAAGTGGAGGTACTCCATTGCTTTGATCTCTGAAATCCCTGTGGTTGTTGTCTGGATAGTCTGCTTCCCTGAGGTCTGGGCTGAACTGACCTGGAAGGGGCAGGAAAGGACCAGCGCTTGAAGGGGCAATGCCTACTGAACCTGGGTGGCTGGACCTGAAGGAAATCCTTAACTGTCTGCATAGATTTAGCTTTTTTTTTTCCATCTTTTTTAAGACCTCCTCTGCCTTGGTGCCAAAAAAGTTGCCTTTGTGCAAGGGTGCATCCGATAGCTTAGACTGACATGGTCTGGCAAGGGCTGTTCCTTAAGCCAAACATGCCCTGCAAGATGCTTCTAGGGCATCAAAAAGTACAGTTTTGTACCTACCATAAATGTAGATGTTCGAGGATTCCCTTTGCCTATTGCCTGTGTACATCTAAAGTGTGCAAAATCTTTCCTTTATTTTTTTGATCTGCAAAAAAACGACGTAAAAAATGAGTTTGGTTTTTTAGCCACACTAGAAACACAACTACTAGGCATAAAGGATTAGTGGTAAATGTAGTACCCTGTCCATGGAAAATCAAAAGGGCTCTCTACATAAGTTTTCCAACACAAAAATTGAGATCCCAAGCAGGAGTAGGAGCTCCGGAGCGGGGTCTTATATTCTTTGCCCTCTAAGAAAACAAGGGTTTACAAAAGGATGCGAAAAACAAGTCTAATCAGCATGAGTAGTGAGAACATGAATCCTGGCATGCCTTTGAAAGGGCATTGTGTGTGGAAAAAATCTGTACCATGAGATGAATGATGATATGCACTCCAGTCTGTCTGATTAAAATCCAATAAATTTGATTTCAAGATCTTCCTCCTCCTTCCTCTGCCGAGAGGCTGCCAGGCTGTCCAAAAAAGCTGAAAAGGCAGGTCATTGGTTTGGTTCGAAAGGACTGAGGACTGACCCCTACCTGTGAGCCAGCAACTGTCTGATCGACAGTGTAAGCTGTGCTTAGTTACTCTGTTTTCTCTGCACAAGCAGGAAAAGATTATATTTTTTGTTTGAGGAGTTCCATGGTATGCTGCTGAAATTTTAGCATATGGAACTGACAATTTAGTGCTCTAACAGCAAGAGTAGCAGAGGTGTATACTTTTTTACCCCATCTGTCTAATGCTTGGGAATCCCTATCTGAGGTGTTGGGATTCTTAGCAGAAGTTGCTTTAATTCCTTTAGGCCCTTGGTAGATAACCTCAGGGTCAGCAGTAGGATTTTTGAAAATAAATTTGTGAGAGTCAGGGACTCTGTAATACCAGTCAGGTTTCCTGGAAGCAAGAGGGAAGGTATCAGGAGTCAAACTAGATTCCGTGATAACATCATCCACAACATCCAGGACAGGAGGAATGGTCAAGGGTCTGTGCTGTGGAAGATCTAGGAATTCCCTGAGTCTCTTTTTAGACTGACATTCCCATTGGAAATGCTCCCTTAAAGTATGACGGGTTTTCCCCAAAGGAGAAATCATTGGGTGGAGAGACTGAAGGAATGGATTCCTCTGCATCAGAATCCTCATAAGCAGAGAGGGGTTGCATGTCTTCATATTCAGAGGCATCAGAGTTGTCGGACTCCTGTTCAGATAAAACTACTGGGGACAAATCTCTTTTTCTTTTGGAAGGGGTAGCTTGGCTTCCCCTGATCAGCATTATAAGGTCTTCTGCCATTTTAAGCATTTGAGGCTGAGGCAAGGAAGCAGATGCCTGAGATGGAGTCATTGGTTTCTTGGGTGTGGTTCGTACCCTGGGCATTAGAAACTCGGTACTTTTTAAAAGAACAGTAGACGTGAAAGAAGTCGATTTGTGTCAAGAATCGGTAGTGCCAAGTACTTCCTCGGAAACCAGTGCCTACTCAGCAGCTTTGGACCCATCCAAGGTAGAGACAACTGCAGGATCCTTAGTCGATGAAGAGTTTTGCAGTAGCCGGACTCTGAAAGGGTCTCAGGAGCGGCCTGCGAATCCACAGAAGCGGGCATCAGGGGCTGCAAAAGCACCTCACTGAGGACCGGAGAACTGACGACTACCTTAACGGAAGCATCGTCGGTAGGTTTGGACCTCTGCGGTCTATCTCTGTCTTTATCCTTACATTTTTTCAGACGATCTGCTGTCTGATGGCTTACTGAAGCCATATCGGCAATAGAGGACTGAGAGTGAAAATATCTAGCTACAATAAGGGCCCGAAGTATAGTTCTGGCATTGAACAAAGCACAAAAGTGACAGCGGGGGACGTTGTGGTCTGGGCCTAAGCAAGTAACACAGTAAGAATAAAAGTCTCAGTGTGGTATTTGCTTTCCACAGGCAAGACAATTGTTAACTTTTTCTGACATCGGTTAGAAGAAGTAAAAAGGATCCACAACGAGGTACTTAGCTTTAGAAGACTTCAACTTCAATTTGGAAAATGAAAACTCAGGTAGCAGCCGATCGGCACTCGTGCGAACTGCTTCTGCTTCAGGCTCCTCGGCATGAAAGACTGATGTAATGGCATCGGCTGCCTTACTTTATACTACTGATGACCTGACGTCAGTCCTTAAGTGACAGCAACAGATGCAGAAATATTATGCCTCTGGTATTCGGGCCGGCCGAGGGCTACCCTGGCAGGGATAACCCAAATGTGATGACTGCAACAGTGAAACATGAAGAACATCTTCCCTACATGTCATAATAATGGCACACTGACTTATCTCAAAAACTATGCCTGTCTTCTAAAAACTGTCGTTTGATTCTCAGCCTTTTAATCTAGTCAACCATTTCCACTTCTCCCTTTGAACTGCTGTCCAAAACAACTCTCTACTTCTTCCTGTGTTGCACCTCAAGGCATTTTCGCTTAACACCATTATAAACCTTCTTGTTAACACTAAGGAAAAAGCTTCCACACTGCAGGTAAGTAACATTCTCTTCCATAGGATGGCTGCTCCAATTATCTGAAAACTCAACTCTAACATCTTTACGCTATCATTAGGCACAGGCTTTGTTCCTCTCAGATCCATCCATCTATCCACAGCCCATTTTCCATTTTTGCACATGGGGTCAGGATGTCACTTCAGTAGTGACAATCATCTAAAGCCAAGGTGTATACCACCAGGTAGCTAGCCCTGCCACAGTAGTTCTTCCACACCACAAGCTCACACATATGCTCACACACACTCACACACACGCGCTCACATATACACACACACGCGCTCACATATACACACACACACGCGCTCACATATACACACACACACGCGCTCACATATACACACACACGCTATATATATATACACACACACGCCAGAAACACACACACACACGCTCACAAACACACACACACACACGCTCACAAACACACACACACGCTCACAAACACACACACACGCTCACAAACACACACACACGCTCACAAACACACACACGCTCACAAACACACACGCCACAAACACACACACGCTCAAACACACACACACGCACTCAAAACACGACGCACACACTCATAAACACACACACAACACACACACACATACATACACAGACACACACACACATGCTCACAGACACACACACACATGCTCACAGACACACACACACATGCTCACAGACACACACACACATGCTCACAGACACACACACACACCTATGGCCAATTTAGGGTATCAAATGTAACCGGAGCACCCAGAGGAAACCCACACAAACATAAGGGGGGCATGCAGACTCCACACAGAAGGCATTCCAACCAAGAATCGAACCGAGGAACCTCTTGCTGTGAGGTGACAATGCTATCTGCTGTGCCATTTGAGCTGCCTTTTGTTCCACTTTGTTCCTCTCAGATGGCAAATGTTAATAATTATCCCTCAAATTAAGACTGCAAACAGTCTGTCACTCCATCATCCTAACTCAAACCTTCATCCTCTTTCCATTTTGCTGAACTCATTAGTAAAATTTAGTTTTTCAGAGATCTTCCATTTAATGAATGCTTAACTGCAGAAACTCAAACTTCCCGATTCCCCTAACAGACAAGTTCCAGACTGTTTTAACATTCATCGGCTCTACTGTGAGATCACAGATATGCAAGCCATTTCTTTTCACACTTGTAGCGTGCTTTTGTTTCTCAACTGTGTAACTAGAGTGTGTTAAATATGGGTGGGGTGGGGGATCAAAGCCCTTCACAGGAGTGTAAACTCCCTGCAACTAATAACAACAATAATAGTAAAGACAATAAGGGTCACACACACTTTTAGTGAGTTTGTTTTCAGCAAGTCTGACTTGTTTAGTTTGCTGATGGTGGGTTATGATTCAGGTATTTGAAGCGGAGCCAGCATGGCTTTAGAAAGGGCTTTAGTACAAAGACCACCCCCTGCCAGGATACCGATGCAACATTCCTGAACATGAACAAACACCTTCTTACTGGAGGTGTGTTTGTTGACCTCAATATAGTCTTTCATCTAGCTGATCATACTTAGCTTCGAAATAGACTTGGTAAAACTACAGTTGGACAGGAGGTTTTCCCCTAGTTTAATGGACTAATTGAGAAAGAAGACATCCTCTGTATGAACTAACACTATCTTATCAGACTCTGCTATTTTAATCTCTTGTCCCTGACCACCAAAGTCCTGTCCTTGGGCCTATTATGATCTTCCCTGTTTACAAATTATTTGTCACTACACATTTTATAGACTATATTCTGTACTGTATACCAGTGATTCCTTCATTTTACTTACAGTTAATACTGTTTCTGCCATACAGATACTCTCTATATGGCTTTTAACAAAATGTGGAGTAGGTACAGCTAATACTGACAAAACTGGGGTAATGCTCTTTTGGACTACTAAGATACCCGATGGCATGCCAAACTTGTTCCTGTAA
The DNA here is from genome assembly GCF_019279795.1 of Protopterus annectens. Taxonomy (NCBI): domain Eukaryota; kingdom Metazoa; phylum Chordata; order Ceratodontiformes; family Protopteridae; genus Protopterus; species Protopterus annectens. The sequence continues at coordinate 306,784,211 of NC_056748.1, forward strand.
AACTGACTAGGCAGAGTATGGAATGAGTTCAGTCCTTCAACCAACCTGTCATCAGGATAAACTCACTTTGAATTCCCATAACCACTAAGCTGTTCACCAGGTTACAGGTGCATTATTTTTCTCTCCTATGCCTGCCAAACATCTAACATCAACTAAGCAGCAATCAGAGATTTTCCTTTAAGTCCTGCTGTTCCCCTGCACATGCCTACAAGGACTCAGTGGTTGGGCAGAGAATGGCTTAGTGCAAGGACATGTTACCCATTTCTGTATGTGACGTTACCCCCCCCCCCCCCGACCACTGAGGGCAGAGGCCTAAATCCATTTCCAGCCTACACCAGGGACGACACCCAGACTGCACATAACAAGCCTGCACCCCCCCAACCTTGAAATAGGCAACCATGGACTGCCTCATCGTTCCTCTCCCCACAGAGCTTGCTCCTACACTGCCTAGATCTTTAGTCAAAACCAGGTCATCTAGGTCATACTTAGAGCTCCCCTAGGTCACTTACCAAATTTGGGTCATCTGGGTTATAGTATTTGTTCCATCTTTCTCCACACCATACAGCCAGACAGGTTATTACAAGTGATTTATAAATTCACTAGGTTCATTACTCCCTGAAAGAAGAAGAATCTCCACTTGCAAGCATATTCATCTTAAAAAAAAAAAAAAAAAAAAAGAAAACAGGAAAACTCCTCATAGTAGCACACTAAACTTTCCTAATCTGCTCCAAACCATTACAGGCAAGCCAGTTGCTTCACTGCTATCTTGAGGACATGGAAGCATTACTGCCTTTCCTTAAAAAAGACAAACCTCAATACAGAGAAGTCCTACTCCACTTGTCCTTCTTAGCCTTTAAAATATTACCATGTGCCCACCGTCTACCCTTAAAAAATGACTAACTACACCTTATCCTTCGCTAAGGATATCCAGAAAGAGAGAGACAGAGAGACTAGTTAACCTTACCAGGCCAACTATTAGGTTTGTGTCCCATGAATACATCTTTTCTAACATCACCTCTACTGTCTTGCAGTCCTAGTGATCCTAACTTAGAGAATGGGCCCACCGGAAGCACTTTTCCACAAAACTTTAGTTTCAGATGACCTTACCTTCTAAAGGCATCTGAGAGACAGTGGCTGATACTTCACAAGCTCTTCACTCTGACACACGTGCATTTTTAACGACCGTCTCTATGAAACGATGAATGTTAAAAACAGTGTTACTGTGTCTAAAGGAAGGAATGATGTTAAGCTGTTGGGTTTGTGGGATTTATCTATCTAACCTGACTGTACAACACAGTACTGCAGTTTAATTTGTTCAGTCTACACACCTACAGATCATTATACTATTTTGAATTTTTCATGCCATCAGCTTGGTTTTGGCTAAAAAGGATCCACCACATCAGCCTGCTTAATTGGAAATCAAGCAAGTAAGTTAAAAGCAGTTTGCCAAGGAAGCACACATTCAAGTGCAATTTACTCTCTCCCAAAACGTGCAACAATCTCTGGGTTACAACATTTAGCTTAGGAAATAAAAGAAGCTTACCCATTATGACAGGTAGCTTTTCCACAACACAGAAGACTACATCCAAAGTTCTGCTCAGTTCAGATAGTATGTCATGATGTTTTAGAATGTAGCACTAATTAAAATGGGCCTCTCAACAATGCAGAATTTTCCTTTTATGGTTCAAATACATCCCCAGGTGACAAGAAAAAAGTTGAACCATATATCAGAATGCTGTGGGAGGATAATGTGCCTACAGGAAGACATTTACTAAAATACTACAACCTCTATCAAAGTGTGCTCTCTCCTGTAAGAAGGCAGATAACGTGTCAGTGGAAGCCTCTGTTACAATAAGCAAATAAGCCCAGCTAGCTTTCCAATAAGGTGCAGTAAATCCTTGTGCCTTATTCTCTGAGAAAGTGCCCTGCATTAGGAGTGCTTCCCATTAATACATCCCCTAAGGATGCTGTATTGTGGAATATATCCTCAATCCGGCTAAATCTATGAATGAATAGAATACTATATCATCCTACATAGGATGGATACATATCTATATGCTTGAATATAGTGTTTTAAAACAGCCCAGATGTCTGTGTATCAAATAACATCAGTTCTTAAAAGAAAAATTTTAACAGATGTCTTTTAAGAAGTACTGGATATCCCTCTCCAGAAGAAAAAAATCTTAGACATACTGCCACCAGTGATTAATGGAGAAAGATAGGACTCTTCCACTGGAGACTATTTACTGGCTCTTGATTCCTAGGATTCTTTTCAGTCTGATTTAAGATACTACTACAGTCCTGAGAGTCTGTTTTGGTGAAGGAGATAAAATTATAGCCTTAGATAAAAGCTCAAAAATTAAGTCACATTATAATCTGTAATGATCTATCTGCATTTCTTAATTTGGTTGGCCATACCATCATGAAAACAAAAATATATAAAAACAGGTTTCTGCAATCAGGTTCATTGTTATGCTGCTTTTCTTTCTTCCTTATTGGTCAGATCATGCAGACATAGGCAACCTAACTGTTCTAAAGCCCATTGAGCTTGTTTCTGTGAAGGGCAGGTCCTGTCTCCTAAACCTAGTAAACTTCTTTGAAAAGATTACAGCTAGGTTTGGACAGTAGCCACTCTGTGTACTCCAATTATCTCCCATAATGGTGCTACTGAAAGGTTAGACAAACTTAATGCAAACCCTTAGCTTGTCTGCTGTATTACAGAATTACTGTTCAACAGTTAAACTTGTTGGAGCAGGCTCAGGAATGTGCATTAATGAACATCTGAAAAGATTTGTTCTGCTTCCCCCAGTTTAATTCAGTGATTTTTGCAATGGTCTTTTGGTGTTTTTTCAATTAACTGCAGAAAATGAAACAGAATTATCTCCCATAAAATAGAGATCAGTTATATTCCATAATTAATGTTTTTTTTTAAGGTGCAACAACCACAGATAAGTATTCTCCTTTGCCAGGTGTATCACCATATTTTTCAATGCAGTGGATACTTCCACGATTAAGGCATAAACCATCAGGAATCTAAAATCCAAGGTGACCCAAAATCAAACTGAGGTGTGCTCACTTAGAAGTATAGTGTGTGCTCACTCTAAAGACATCCAAGACTTACTATTCATCTCTATTAAGTTGGAAAGTAAATTGGATGATTTTGGAAACCACGCTAGAATGAACAATCAAAAGCTTATTAGTTTGCTCAAAGGGATAGAAGGTGAGGAGCCTACCAGATTCATAATGTTTGAGTTGGAGAAACTGTTTGAAACTGGGGGGTAACGAGTAATTGATAGGGTCCATAGAATTACAGCACAGATTAGGAATCAGAATATACCATGTCAGATGATTATAAAATGCTTGAACTACAATAATCATGAGATGAATTTGAAACAAAATAGAGAAGCTGGTGGAGTTCTGTTAAATACAGTATGGTGAGGGCGACACCAGATTACAGTACTACCCTGTATTTAAAGAAGAAAGCCTTTGTTCCAGTCATTAAATGGTGCAGAGGGCTAGGCTTGCAGGTGCAACTTCATTTCCCGGCTTCTCTGGATGTATCAGTACAGGGGCAGAACTATGCACTTTATTTTCTAGCTGAAGCTGCTGCAGCTACAAAAAATCTGGTGAACAGTTCTCTTGTTAAACCCCCTTTCAACGGGGATTCAAGCTATTGTGAAGCCATAGCAGGAAGATCTAAGAAATGTCAAAGACCAGTGGTACCATCTCAGACAAAATCCCCACTGAGTAAAAAGGTCAAAATCAAATGTCAAAACACCCCACATCACTGCAAAGTATTTTTCAGAAGCAGAGTCAAACTGGACTTATACCAGAGTTCTCCTCAAGCAATCATTTTTACCACTCATTGAGGAAGATAAAACAGATTCTGACTTTATGTTACCTAATCCTCCTCTACGTGAAGTCTCAAACTTTTGGTTAGCACACAAAAGTTAGCAATTAAGTATTTTAATCATACAAACATACAGAACACCCAAGGGGAAAAAAAATCGAAGGGAAAATCAGCAAATCAGTTTCAGATGAATTGCCTTCATCAGTGCAATAAACCAAACACTCCCCCAAAGAATAAATATCCAACATCTCCATCCCTTTGGTTGTTGCTCAAAGACCTTCATTAAGCCCATTTTTTTATGGATTTGATACAAAAATATTGGGGTATTTTGGTATCTGATGACACGTTGTAATATTTGATACCCTCCAGATGTCTTTTTTCTTACAGGAGAGGCAAAACTTTGGGTGGATGGTTTAACCATTACAAGAAATGTAGTGAAATTAGACTAGTTTTATTGGATGGTCAATTTTTAATGGGGTGTCAGCCTTGTGGACATCGTAGTTTTTGCAAATATGCCTGTAAAACTAAGCAATTTACTTCTTACAATACCTCCCATGTGTTTGATATTTATGTGTTTGGTAATTGTGAGTCAGATTGGACATCTATCCGGCTATGTGTACAGGTTATGCTGTTTATATCAGACAAACTTCCTGACCTTTCAAATTATGGATTTCAGAACATCTTTGTGATGTTAGATGTGCATGTTCAACAAATGCTTTGTTCAAACATACTATCAGGCATCCTACTACTAGATTTATTTTTATTTTTTATTTTATTTTTATTTACTTTACATTTGTTGACCGGGATAGTCTGACTGGATGCATGTCCATTTCAGCAGAGGCCCGGGGAGAAAAGCTCCAAGGGTAAGCAGATACAGCATTACATAATACCAGCATTACATATTACAAACAGACTATTTAAAGTGATTACATAAGTAAGCAAGTTAAACAAGTTCCACACGTTAGAGTTAATCCCGAGCGTAAATCAGGACTAAATTAAATTACACAGTAAACTGGTTAACAGATTTTTACACATTCTAGAGAGAGTTAGTCAGGCTTGATGCATTGACATAGCCAGTTAAGTGCCAAATGTTGTTTGAGTCTAGTTTTAAATTGACCTAAGGTAGAAAGTAAGGTAATATCAGCTGGAAGAGAGTTCCAGGGTCTACTTACAGAGATTGCAAAGAGAGAGTCACCGGCTGTGTTATTAATTTTGCTATTCTGAATTAGTATTTTGTTAGAGGATCAAAGCGGTCTAGGATTGTTATAGGGGGGTGATAACATTTTTAAGTGCAGGAGTATTGTCCAGATTATAGAGGATTTTATAGGCCATAATCAGTTGGTTATACTGGATTAGGCTGGGTAGTTCAAGCCACCCAAGCTGATTTAGATTGATGCAATGATGTGTCCTAAAAGGCAGCCCAGTGGCAAACCTGGTAATGTGGTTGTAGCAAATTGAGAGTTTGTTAAGGACAGTCTTGTTTAAATTTGAGAGTAGAGGGGATGCATACAGAAGGGTTGAAAGAAGGTGAGAGCGAGCTATGGCAATTTTAGCTGGAGGCTTTAGGAAGGCTTTTATTCTGTAAAGTGACCCTAGTTTTTTATTGATGGTTTTGATAGTTTGGTTAACATGTAGGTCGAATTTTAGATTATTATCTATGATGACACCTAATAGTTTTGCAGAGGGGTCAGGGGAGATTATTGTGCCATCATTTGAATTTATGGTAAAGGTGAAAGTGGTAGACCTATGTGCTGGTGAAAATAACAGCATTTTATTTTTTTTTTGGAATTTAGGATCAGACGACGTTCAGAAAGCCAGTTTTCTATTGTAGTAAAGGTGGTATGGGTAGCTGACCATAACTCTATTAGAGATGTGGCCGAGCAAATCAGAGTAGAGTCATCATCATACTGGATACAGCTGACTTTTGGGATGACAGTATAAAGGTTGTTAAAGGTTGTTAATGAAGATGGAGAACAGCAAGGGCCTTAGTATAGAGCCTTGTGGTACTCCAAGGGTGTTAGGTAGAAGATTAGAGAGTTTGTTCTGCCAGAGGACAGCCTGCTGTCGACCATCCAGGTAGGATTGAAACCACTGAAGGGCTCTAGTATCTAGACAGAATGTTTGCAGGGTGTGGATTAAAAGTTGGTGATCAACCATATCGAATGCCTTGGAAAGATCCAAGAAGAGGGCTGAGGATATATAATTATTGTTGCGATTATGGTTTATGGTGTTGGTAAAGGCTAGGAGGACTGAAGTAGTGCTGTGATGAGGACGTAAGCCATGCTGAGTGTCTGCCATAAGGTGATTCTGGATTAGATGGTGCATGAGTTGTCTATGAATACATTTTTCCATAATCTTTGCAAGTGGAGAGAGTATAGCTATTGGCCTATAATTGGAGAATTCGGTAGAGCTGCCTCCTTTGTGAAGTGGGATTACATAGGATATTTTCCAGATGGTGGGAATTTTAGCTTCTACTATGGTTCGATTGATTAGTATTGAGATGGGGTAAGCAATAGCATCAGTTGATTTTTGTAGGTACTCGGCAGGGAGTTGATCAGCAAAAAGTGTAGTGGGTTTTAATTTTTTGATCAAGGTACAGATAAGTGAAGTGGCGACTGGTTGGAAGCTGAACGCGAGTAGGTTTCTAGGGGTGGTACTTTCAGGACAGAGGAGCTAGGAGGTAGTTGGCTAGCCAGGGCTTGAATTGTCTCAGTAAAGAATCGGTTAAAACTGCCAGAAACATCTTCAGGGGATTTATCAATACTAGCAGCAGGGATTGGGGTTGAAGTTTGTCCAGGATGTAGTAGATTATTTAAACCTGCCCAAAACTTCTGAGGGTTATTTTGATTTACTGTCTGTAAATTTCAGTAGTATTGTTTTTTTGTCTTGTAAAATGGATTGTTTTAGTTTCATTCCTGGATTGCCTGTATTTAAGGTGATCTTGGGGGTCTTTAGAAGAACGCCATAAAGCCCATGCTTTGTTTCTAAGGGTAATTTTGAGTTTAGACTCTTTAGAAAGCCATGTCGCAGTTTTTGCCTTTGTTCTCTTTGAACGAACAGGTGCATGCAAATCAAGGATCTCAAGGAATTTGTTGTTAAAGTATGCAACTGCTTCCTCTAAGGGCAGGTGTTTTAGAATAGACCAGTTACATGAGTTTAGTTCTTGCTGGAATTTGGCAGGGTCAAAGTTTTTATTGTTTCTAACCTTTCTGAGTAAGGGTTGTTGGGAATTAATGGCTTTGTGCTTAATTACATATGTGAGAAGGTGATCGCTTAGGAAATCAGGGAGGGTACCAGAGGTGCACAGTTGGGGGTGACTTTTTATGAGTACCCAGTCAAGTATGCTTTCTTTTTGGTTGGGTTTACCTATCCTGGTAGGGGTGGATATGGTTTGTGTAAATGCAAGCAGGTTAATATGGGTGGTTGGGGATTCTGAGGAACAGGTGCCCCAGTCTATGTTAAAGTCTCCAAGTAGTAGGGTTTCTTGGGGGTAGTGACATGATAGCCAGTGCAGGATATCTTCAAGTGTAGATATATTGTTACCTGGGAGAAGTACGTACAGATGATATTAATGCATTTATTTTTATTAAGTTGCAATTTGGTGTCAAGAATCTCAGAGTTATTAATCTGAGGTGGTTGCAGTACATCTATGGTGACATTCAACTCATATTTAGAGTACAGCTACCCCACCCCCCCTTCCTGGGAGCACAATCCAGCCTGTGTATGTTGTACCCAGGTGGTAACACTTCATTGTCTGTAGTGTTAGGTTTTAACCGGGTTTCAGATAAACAGAGAATCTCAAGGGAGTGGACATCCAGAAGTGCATGCAATTCATGTATCTTGTTATTAATGCTTCTAATATTGAGATGACAGGCTAGGAGAGAATTAGTTGGCCTATTAAATGTAGGTTTGTTGCTTAGATTGCAAGTAGAGGGGGTATGTGTATCTGAAGTGGGTGGGCTAGGGTTGGGGTGAATATCACCACCAAGTATTAGGTTAAGGCTATACTTGGTGATGAACTTCAGGAATTTGTTTATAGTTTATGGTAGTGTTTGGATCTAGAGCTAATGTGCCTGGGGTTGAGATGTTGATAGACTGAACAAGATGTTGGATAGGATCTGGTACTGTAAGTATGGTTGAAGGTGGAAGGATTTACAGCTGGGGTGATAGTATGGCCTTTCGGGACCTGAAATCCCGTGAGAAACTGGTTTTCATACAAGGTAAGGAGGTGTGGTGTGAACTAGAGGAGTAGTAAAGAGGAGTATATCATTATTTGCGATTCAGCTAGTGAGTTAAGGAACTGTTTTACCTTGTGATGCAACACCAGAAGATAGAGTGGTGAGGTAAAGGTACTGGAAGAGGGATGGGAGAATGCCAAATGAAAGCCAATAGGTGCTATTAAAATGTAGGTAGAAGAATGGGGGTGGGAGGAATTATTCCAGATGAAAGCAGATAGGATCTAGAAAGTGGGGGAGTGGCTATAGTACTTTAAATTTAGAGGTACTGGGGGCAAGAGGGAATTGGGGGTAAGGAGGGATGTAGCAGGGCTATTGCAGTTTACAAGGTTTCCTAAGGTGTCCTAAAGCTATAAGGTAAGTATTATAGCTCTTAATGTAAGAGTCAGTTTACTTAAATTACAGGTGAAGGAGGCAAATACTCAAGTAGAAAAAAGAGCCCTATGGCTGACCAAAATGGTGACCTGCTTAATTACACAGCACTGTAAGTGAAAGCTTAACAAATGCTTTTTGTGTGCAACCTACTCTGCTTAAATGCTGAGAGAAACTGATTTTGTTATGGTGAGCAATTGCAGTCCTGTAGACTCTGTTTTGTAGGTAAATATAGAGTTCAACTAGGAAAAGAGAAAAGCAGACATTCTAGGGTAAGCATGAAGGCAGCAACAGGCAGTTATTTTATAATAATACATTCAGAAAGGTTTGAGGGTGGGAGGGGGTAAAGTAACCCACTTCAGAATAAACTAAGATTTATAGCTAAGAAACCTAAGCAAGAAAGCAGTGCAGTAAATAAACACTTGCCAGATTTTAAAGATATACCAGAAAAACTAAATCAATTGTTCACAATTGTACAACTGGAAAATTGCCAATTAAGGCACTTCAGGTATAGCTAGCCCAAGTTATTCAGGTCATAAAACCACTTCTGCAATATGTGTTTGCAATTTAAACATTAAAAACACAACAGCAAGTAGGAGCTCTGATTATACACTTTCTCTAGGTACAGGTTCAGTTTAAACACAAATATTACCCCAGAAATTCAGTGAAGTCACTAGCTACTTATAGAGCCTCTGCAAATATAGCGGGGCTATTGCAGTTTACAAGGTTTCCTAAGGTGTCCTAAAGCTATCAGGTACGTATTATAGCTCTTAATGTAAGAGTCAGTTTACTTAAGTTACAGGAGAAGGAGGCAAACACTCAAGTAGAAAAAAGAGCCCTATGGCTGACCAAAATGGTGACCTGCTTAATTACACAGCACTGTAAGTGAAAGCTTAACAAATGCTTTTTGTGTGCAACCTACTCTGCTTAAATGCTGAGAAACTGATTTTGTTATGGTGACCAATTGCAGTCCTATAGACTCCGTTTTGTAGGTAAATGTAGAGTTCAATCTTCTTAAATGCTGAGAGAAACTGATTTTGTTATGGTGACCAATTGTAGTCCTATAGACTCCGTTTTGTAGGTAAATGTAGAGTTCAATCTGCTTAAATGCTGAGAGAAACTGATTTTGTTATGGTGAGCAATTGCAGTCCTGTATACTCCGTTTTGTAGATAAATGTAGAGTTCAATCTGCTTAAATGCTGCGAGAAACTGATTTTGTTATGGTGACCAACTGCAGTCCTGTAGACTCCGTTTTGTAGGTAAATGTAGAGTTCAAACCAAGTCACACCAGGTCAGCCAAGGGGGGGAAGAGAGAGGGAAATCCTAAGCACCTAGATTTGAAAATCTAAAAATTTAGTTTTAATAGACAGGATTTATGTTTAACAGGCAAGATAAGTCAGGTTGGCATAATATTTTAAATCAAAAAGAAAAACGGCAGATTATTAGGTTAGGGGCAATTTTTTCACCCGAGCTTAATGAAGGTCTTTGAGTAACAACCAGTGGGATGGAGATGCTAGATATTTATTCTGTGGGGGAGTGTTTAGTTTATTGTACTGATGAAGGCAATTTGGCCAAAACCAGTGTGCTGATTTTCCTTTGGATTTTGTTTCCCCATGGGTTTTCTCTATGGCTGCATGATTAAAATACTTAAATGCTGACTTGTGTGTGCTGGTCGTTTTTTGATTTTGGATAGTACTGGACTTTCGGCCGTGCACTTTTTCTGTACATGCGGAGGTTTGTGGACTTTATAAAAACATTGGTTACCATGATTATTTTCTCTATTTATTTTTTTTGTGCAAAGTTCTCCATAAAAGCCTAGGTTCAGTTTTATTACCCCATGGCTTAACTGACTTGACAGTATTTTTGATTATTATTATGAAGATTCTTAAAAGGTTTTTATTAAAGTTTATGAAAGTGACTGAATACTTTTATATGGCATAGCTACTGGGTACTTAGATTATTTTCAATAGTTTAGTTTTTAAACCCTTGTGGCCTCTGATTTATGTTTGGTTGGGTAACTTGGCTTAACTGAGGGGAGGGTTATTCTGGATGTCCAGCAAGAGCTTGTTTTTTTTTCTTACAATTGCTCTGCTGGAGTTCTCACTTCAGAGTATCTACCAGTCTAAGATCCCATAGCTGGAATTTTACATTTGGGAATCCAATTTTGAGTGGAGCTGTTTGAATTTTCATGGTATTTATTGATATTTGTACTGTGTTGATTGTGCATCTTAAGCTTTGTTCCTTTACAGCTGTTTTCCCTCCTTATTCCATCTTTATCTCTTTAAGTTTCCTGTATTTGCTGTTTTATTAACTGACTGAAGATGCAGTGGCTGTGTGAGTGGTCAAGGTTGGATGGACATGAAAGCAATCTGGCAGGTATGAGTGCTTGGATTTCACATAAACCACCAAACATGTGTTACTTGGAATGTCAGAGGTCTAAGGACTGGTTGCAAAAGACATGCAACTAATGATAGTTTAAAAAGATTCAAGCAAGAATTTGCAAAAAAACTAAACTTAAAAGTTGTTGACAAGGATAGGCTATTAAAACTTTGGATGGGTATGGGGTGAAATTAGTGGGATGCTTTCCTTTAAAAACGGGGTTGTGATTTTTAGTTCACAGAAATTTGCATAGGATACTAGGAGATGAAAAAATGAGATACTGAGGGCAGATGGGTTATACTCAAACTAAGGACAAATGATTCAATAACTATATGGGGGAACTTTATGGACCAGATGTAAATCAAAAGTCCTATAGCTACAGCTTTTTAAAATGACAGACCACATGCAATAGTTACAGAATGGCATTACAATGAGACAAAGTCATGTTTCTGAAATCCTGGGGTTGTTTGCAGCATCTTATACTACAATCAGACCTTATGGACATCTGAAAAGCCAGCAACCCTAGTGACTGGGTGACTGGGGTTTTACCTTTTATGGACATTATGATAATAGTGCTATGTGATGACGCAAGGAGTAGAGGTGGCAAAGGTGGATGAGTTTAAATACCTGGGGTCAATAGTTCAGAGTAAGGGTGAGTGTGGAAGAGAGGTGAAGAATAGAGTACAGGCAGGATGGAGTGGGTGGAGAAGAGTGTCAGGAGTGATTTGTGACAGGTGAGTACCTGTAAGAGTGAAAGGGAAGGTCTACAAGAGGGTAGTGAGACTAGCTATGTTATATGGGTTGGAGACAGTGGCATTGACAAAAAGGCAAGAGTATGAACTGGATGTGGCAGAATTAAAGATGTTAAGATTTGCACTGGGTGTGACGAGGGGGGACAGGATTAGGAATAAGTATATTGAGGGTCAGCCCAGGCTGAAAGGTTTGGAGACAAAGCCAGAGAGGCACAATTACGTTGGTTTGGACATGTGCTGAGGAGGGATGCTGAGTATATTGGGAAAAATATGCTAAGGATGAAGCTACCAGGTAACAGGAAAAGAGGAAGGCCTAAGATAAGGTTTATGGATGTGGTGAGAGAGGACATGCAGGTGGCTGGTGTGACAGAGCAAGATGCAGAGGACATGAAGAAATGGAAACAGGTGATCTGCCGTGGTGACCCCTAACGGGAACAGCCAAAAGAAGAAGAAGATGATGATGATGATAATAGTGCTAAGTAGGCTGGATTACTGGTCACCTAATAACAGATTGCTACGTTAAGTTCTATCAATAATACATCTTTCAGGTTGTTTACCGGGCCATCGGCTGGTACTTTTGGAAATTATGGTATTAGGTACAGGTCCACAGTCCATTTTATGGAAATCAGTCCCTCTGTTTTTTTAAAGATCAAAGTAGAATTCTAAGGTTGAGGCAATGGGCTAAAGAATACTGGTCTCAGGTTAAAAACCAGGAGGGTAACTGGAGGGACAAGTGGGATAGCTTTAAGCATGAAGTCAAAAGATAGTTTGCCAACTGGAAAAAAAAATTGGCGAGAACAGGAGGGGTTGACTTTGTTTGGAGACTCAGAACAGGAGAATCTTAAAATCAGGGAAGGAGGCAACAATATAAAGTTACACAGGGAAAATTTGCAGACATTGTTACATGAATCCAAGTCATTACAATTTATATAGATAAAGAAAGATGGGAGAAGATTCATTTATTTAGCTCGGTGAAAGGTATAATGTCAACCAAATTACTGGCTAGATGGCTATCACAGTGTAAGAAGGAATCTCACATTCCTGTGCTTAAAGGTATTAGTGGGGAACTGTTTTTTTGAAGGGATAAACTGGACTACGCATGGAAGGTCACTTAATTTATATAGTTCTTCGTCAACTTATTCTGATTTAGCAATAAATGACTTTCTTACTAATTGCCTGCTCCTGAAGGTAACTGACAAATTTTGTGATTTATTTAAAAAAATATTCGGCTTTCTGAGATCTGGGCAGCTACTGATTCATTAAATGATGGGAAGTCATCAGATTTGGATTACTCGCGGCAGGAGTGGTTTAAATGCTACAGGACACACCTTATGCCCAACTTTCTAGATTTTATATGAAGGAAGAATTGGAGATAAAATTGCCAACTTTGGCCTAAACTGCCTTGATAATTATTTAATATAAGGAGGGGAAGAAACCTTACATGCAAATTTCCCTTTTAAATTTAGATTATAAAATATACACAAATATTTTACTACATGGGGACAAGAAATTCCTTGCTTATCTGGTTAAGGATAGGCAACAATGATTTATTAAAGAGTGCATGGGCAGGCCAGATTTAGTGAGGTTATGGTTAAATTTGCAACAGGAGTGAATTAGTACTTGAACCAAGGCCTGATCTATTGCTCAATTTTGAAAATGCTTTTGACTGGAATGGTAGGAAGTCTTAGCCCATTACAACTCTCCTCAATAATTTATAAGGAAGATATGTTTATTGCATCAGTATCCTGATGCAGTAGTCAATTTAAATGGGGTGATTTCTGAGTGATTCCTTTTGGCAAGGGGCACTAGATATGGATGCCCACTATCCCCTCTGTTACTTGCTTTGCCTGTGGAAGCTGTGGGCACTATTTTTTAATTTGAACTGCAACAATATGTGTGGCTAAGAAACTCCATTGAGACTGTTCCTAAGGCGTTAGATACTCTAATATACTTTGCTGCCCTTTCAGGTTTACATGATAATTTAACCAAAAACTGAACTTTTTCAGCTTAAAGTAGCCAGAATGGACAGCCTTCCAGGTATTATATTGTTAGATGGAATACAATGGTGACAGAGTCACGTTATTTAACAGGTAACAATTAATTATTTATTTATTATTTATTCCAGTTTGATAACCGGGGAGGTCCACTGGGCTCGAGGAGCCCGTTTTCAGTGAAGGCCCGGGGAGAAAAGCTCCAACAATACATAGTTACATGAATAATTACTAAGAAACTTTGCATTAATGACAAACAGGTAGCATTCATAAAGAAACAAACAATTACAATTTTGTTTAGGTGTAAAAGACACGTAAATGGCCTTGAGGCTAGATTTTACAGTATAGTCATATATACGAGATAGAAATGAGCAAGGTTAGCTAGGTGAGAAGTTAACCAGGAGTAAAAAGTGGAGGAGACCTTGAGAGGTATAGGGTGAAGAGTACAGTTGCATTTCCTGTTTAAGTAAAGGTGAGAATGAAGAAGAGTTTTAAAGTTTTCGAGGTTATTACAGGTCCTAAGAGTGGAGGGAAGAGCATTCCAATTTTTGGCTAAGGTGAAGGAAAGCAGAAGTTGACCAGCTGGGCACTTGGGATTGTGGATGGTGATTAGGTTTTGGTGGGTAGATCTAAGTGTTCTATGGGGAGTATATGGTTGTAGGATATTGGATAGTGCAGGGCACTTGGTAGGTTGGAATAGTAGTCTATAGGCAGTCGTGATTTGGAGAAAGTCAAGTTGGTTATGGAGTTCAAGCCAGTTTAATGAGTGAAGGGAGGAACAGTGATGAGAGGAAAATTTGGCTTTGGTAGCAAATTTGGAGATTTTACTGTAACATATTTCTAGTTTGGAGTAGAGAGGGAAGGAGATAAGTAGTAGCGAGAGTTAGTCTGGTAGCAGGAGAGAGGAAGTGGTCGTTTCTATAAAGTAGGCCGAGTTTTATGTGTGTTTTCTTTATGTTTAGCTGGACGTGAGTATTAAATTTTAGGTGTTCATCAATGGTTACACCAAGAAGTTTGGCGGCGGGAACGACCTCTAAAATGGGGTTGTTATGACTGATTATTTGGAATTAGTTTTTATCAATAGGGGAGGACTTAGAAGGAGAGAATAGAAGGATTTTAGTTTTGTTAGCATTTAATGAGAGGTGATTTTGGAGCATCCAGTTTTCGGTAGTTGAGAAGGCTGCTTGTGTCAGTAGTTGGAGATCTGTTAAGTAGGAGGCGCAACAGATCAAAGTAGAATAGTCAGCATATTGAACAATTTTAGTATTGGGTACGGCCTTGTAAAAGTCGTTAATAAAGATGTTGAATACAATTGGGCCAAGTATGTATCCTTGGGGTACTCCAGTGGGGGTAGGATGGAAGGTGGAGGTGCCCTGACCCCATTTGACAGCCTGGGACTTGTCAGAAAGATAGCTGGAGAACCAGGAGAGAGTTTTATGGGAGAGATTGAGATTAGACAGATGATTTTTCAGTTGAATAATATGCTGAGTATGAATTATAAATCTTTATTTGCAATTATAGAGGAAGATTAACCATTAGCGACATTTAAATCTGTCATTTTTTTCAATGAATCCAAGCAGTAAATATGTTTTTTTTACTTAAAATTCTCTTTTTTGCAGCACCTCCCTCAGCTGGCTAGGTCTACATGGCTCAAGAAAATCTAAAAACTGCTTATGGGCTTTATATGGGTGAACTAAGTCCTAGAGCAGGAAAAAGGAAGTTGTTTCTACCAAGAAATACAGGAGAATTAGAGGTCCCAGATCCCTTCATAGATGCAAGTGTTGTAGTACAATGGATATTTGTTAGAACAAGATGGAAACCCAAACCCTTTGGTTTGGGGTTGAATTAGAAATAACCTTGAGTCAAAATCTTAACTGCCACCATTTTGGAATATTGCTGACTGAGGTGGGAACATAAGAATTTTGGAGAAGTCAGTAAGAGGTATATGGACAGAACCTGACTAAATAATATACAACATAAGTCTATAATGTGGGATAACCAGATCAAGACCAACACTGTGTGTCTGTTGGATACATGGCTTTACTGGAAAAGCTCACTTAGACTCTAGCATAGATTGCTGAGAGAGAAAGGTTTGTTTGTTTTTGCTTTCTTGTATTTTGTATTGCTTCATTGCCTTCTTCTGTTTTGTATATTGTGGTTTATTTTTTTACACTGTGTTTTACTTATGTTCGGCTTTTAATTGCATGTTTAAACTAAGAAACAGACCACATCTGTGTCTCTTGTGAGTCGCACAGAAATTAATTAGTCTGCCTCCTTTCCACCCTGGTGCTGTTTGACCACATATTTCCTTCCCTCTACTCTTTCATTTGCTATTCTGAGTAAGCACAAAACTATGATTTTTGTGAAATCACTCCCCTTTAGCTATTTAAATTTTTGGCCATCCCACTGTATTCCATAGAGCCAAAATACTAAGTGCTCACCCCCGCTTCCAATCCATCTTGTTCTTTTAAAATAACTAGCTCTCCACTTACATAGCTAAAGCTTAAGTTATTTGCCCCCTTTTTTTCATATCTAACTGCTTAGAGCATACTGCAGTTTTTATAATTTTAACCAATTTTTATTTTTTTTTCCATTTCATCTTTCAAATCTGAAACATCTAGTCCAAGAGCACTAATTATTGCAGAGCCCACATTCTGCCTCTCAGTAGTCATCTTGGAATTAGTGCTAATGTTTTGCTACTGGTATGAGAAGGAGCACAGGCACATTACTTACTGGAGAAGGCTGAACACCAGAAAGCCTAATAACTGCTTCATAGGTGCCAGCTTGGAATGTCTGCTTATATTTTGGTCCTGGTGAGAGGAGGAGTAGAGTGCATTCATTCCTGACTGCTTCTGATTTGGCAGTGATTGTCTGTGCTGGACCTCCCTGAATCGTCTAGTTGTTATTCAAGATATCTACCAGGAAAAGGCTACAACAAGCCTATAGAACCTTTCATCATCTGAGACAAGACTGTTGATCACCAAAGAGCTTGTGGCCTGCTTCTCATTTTGGGACTGGTGCTACTGTTTTGCATCAGGTGAGAAAAGAAGCAAAGGAGCATCGTATCCCATCAGTGTGAAGCTGTGGTGAGACCAGCACTAGTAGAAACCAGCCAGTAGCCATTCAAGTGAATCCCCTCTTTTCATCATTCTTGACAAAGGTAATTCCTTCTTTTCAGTAAGTACCACTCAATGTGCTGCTATTAACAATTTCAGAACATCTTCCTAAATACTTCTAATGTAAATCTTCAGGGTCTACTTGTTAGTTTCCCCTCAAGTGTTTGTCAGTGCCCTGTATATACGCAGAAACCTTGAGTTGGCATTTTTCCTGTAAAAGCACCCTTGAAATGTTACCAGTACCTAGCTGAACACAGGGCAACTAGTTTGCAGTGAAAAGAACTGCCCCCAGAGTTGCAAACCAGATACTCCAGCCATTACTTTATGTTCTCACTGCAACCAGCTAATCAGTAAAAAGAGGCCTGCTACCAAGTATATGAACTTTCCAACTATCTCCATTACCAGCTTGGTGGATATGAGCATCCCGATGCTAAAATTGCCTCATGTTTACTGGCAACCAGTTAATTCTCAAACAAACTGATATCGCATGTGAGAGATGTATTTAAACAATGTCACATAGAAAGCACTCCTAATGTCAGTCTGTTGTCAGTAATAAACTCGCTGCACCCATCACACTCATTTCAAAGCAGACACAAAGACCCACATCAGCTGAGGCACTAAAATATAACCTTTCTAAACCCCAAAGACCTCCTAGACGAAGTACACATAATAAATACAGTCAGCAACCCCGAATGTACTCTTTCAAAACAACTCCCACTTCAGTACATACAGACACATCTCATGGAGTCACTACTTCTAAGCCCATAAGGCAAGACACCACACAATCCAACATTCTAGTCATTAGAGACTCCATTGTGAGACACACTGATGTTCCTCTCACCAGAATTCGTAAGGAGAAAGTCAAGGTCAGTTGTTTATCAGGGGCCTGGATCTGCCACATTACACATGCACTCAGGTCACTGGACCACAAGTACCAGTACGACTTAGTCACAGTCTATGTGGATGTCAACGATCTGAGAAATACCTCCCAAGACTACATGAAGAGAGACATCACGGAGCTCTTGAAATAAGTTCCCCTGGCTGGTATGACCCTAGCACTGAACAGCATTTTACCTTCTAAAAGTATGCCACAATACGAACAGAAGGTGACAGACTTATAATTGGCTTAGTTTCTGGTGTCATTCTAAGGGGGTCAATATTTGTCAGCATAGAAGGAGATGGTCAACAGACCATGCTAGTTTGCCAGGAAAAGTGTGCACCTCTCTCCTCTAAGCTTTTGAATATTAGCTAAAACACCACTTTTTAGGCAATGCCACACAAAGTATTTCTGACATAGCTAATCAGTACCAGGAAAATCTAAAGGTGTTACTGCTCAATACTAGGTGTCTAAACAAAAACTCCATCCCCTACAAACTCCCCTCACCTTAGAGAATGTTGACGTCTGTGTAGTCACTGAGACATGGTATAAAGCCACGAAGAGCACACCGGCAGTACACGGCTATAATGCCTTCCACACATTTAGACCAGCTACTACACAGACCAGGCTAAAGGCGGACATACCTCGATTTACATCAAAACTAAACATACCACAATGCTGGTTCAACAGGACAACACACTTAAGCTTCTCCATGTTCAAATCACCACAGGCAAAAATTCGATACCACTTTCCTGTAAATTATAGGATCCCCTCTATGACCCAGGAAACCAATAACATACATTTAAACTTATTGGAAACACTCACCATCCATTCCAATACCATATTCATGGGTAACTATAATTACCCCAGTATTAACTGGGAATCATATGGCAACAAATGTACAGGCACAGAGATTCCTGGATTTTGTAAACACAAACTCCCTGGCCCAGACTGTCAATGCAACAACTGAGGGTGCAAACATACTGGATATGTTCCTCTCTAATATGGGTAAATACTGCACACCCCTGAGAAACTGGAGGCTGAATTTTGCCAGGCTGACACAAATTCCAAGAGATGACAACAACTGTAGCAGAGACTCCCTGTTCTACACCAGCTCAATTGAAGAGGGTGCAGCAAAAGATCCATCTATGCATACCCTTCTCAATCTCTCCATGGTAGTTCTTTGGTAGGTGGGTACTGGTTATCGTATACTTAGTGAAGATTAGTTTTACCAAACAGCTTTTCATCTTTTCTTCTTAATTGTGACTAGTTTCAAGGAAACTCACTTCTACTATTCATATTTGTCTCTCTCTTTGTTTGATACTGCTGTGCACTGTTAGTGTTTTGTTTTTAATTCTTCCCCACTGTTGCATCAGTACAGAGTTTATATATAAGCTTGGAGGGTGTGTGGAGGGTACAGGCACGCTTGCCTCTTTCCAGAAGCAATTTTTCTACATTTTTTTTTTTTTACTATTTAAAAGTAAAGTTATTAAACAGTGATCCAGGTTTAACACATATGAAGTGGCTGTTACTACTGTGATGCATTTGATGAACATGCATCAATCCGTATGTTACCAGACAGGTAAGTAAACTAGCTCACTGATAGAACCCACCTAGTCAAAATAGGGGAAGCCACCTCAAACAACAGACCTGTAACTAGTGGTGTACCCCCACAGTTCGGTCTTGGAGCCTCTGTTACTTAAGATTTACTTTTCTGAGGTGCAGGCCAAAATCAGTGGGTTATGGCTGACCAAGTTTGTAGATAACTGCAAGCTGGGCACTGTCATCAATACCCCTAGTGATGTGGACATCCTTTAAGAAGGTCTCACCCAAACAAATGACTGGTGACAGAAACATGGCCTCAAGGTAAATACCAAAAAACACATCATCCCCTTTGGGGAGAGTGACCTCCCTGCAAATTATCATATTAATAACAATGTCCTAAGCACGCAAAGAGTCGTGAGTGATTTGGGCACCCAGATTGACAGCAACCTGACTTTTGAGCACTATGATACTTCCGTTGTATGGAAACCTTTCTACATGGACCACATCATAAATAAGGGTATCTCAACCAGGGACAAGGAGGTCATAACATCCCTGTATTCTTCTCTTATAAGGCCCATTATTGAGTACAATGCTCCTTTCGGCATGTATCTCACAAAGCACATGCAGCAGCTGGAGAGAATACAGAGGTTCCTCACCAGGAGAATCCAGGGCCTCAAACATCTACAATGCACATACAGGATAAAAGACCTATCCCTCTACTCAGTTTCATACAGACTCCTCAGAGGTGACCTCTGTCTGGCATACAAGGCGATCTCAGACCCATCCTTGATGGGAATGCTGCATATCTGCAAGTCAAGCTCCACTCGAGTAACCAGAATGTGTGGCCCCAACCTGGTCTGTGACATCAATAGGACTTGTTGGCGGGACAGATGTGTGTCCCATAAACTCCCCATTCTGTGGAATCGACTGCCTCTCCACATCAAGCAGATTACCTCTTTACCCCTTTTTAAGTGCAACCTGGATAACTGGATGGGAAACGGAAAACACACCCCTGGGATTCCACCCGTGTCCCTGCTGGACAGGGGCATCAGATGCTGAATTGCTAAATATGGGCTAAACTCTTGGCTAGGCTTATAAGGGCCTCAGGGCCAATAGCCTAGTAACTTCATATGATCCTATGCTGACAAGATAGTGAGGTTGAACGATAAAGACTTCTGAATTGTCAGTGACTGGCTCTCACTCTAAAGTGCAGATACAATGTAGACTCCTTGGCAGCCCTGAAGTGCAGATTCAAGAGGTCCATGTGCACATCTGATCACCTTGAAATAGATATGGTATAATGTTTCATGCTGAAACATCTTGAAAGTTTTTTTTGGAGGGTGGGGGCATGTTGGTTTAGGCTAGTGAAATCTACTATGGGCCTGAGGTCTTTCTGGCTTACTTAAAACAAAGTCTCAATCAACAGTACAAAATCTACACAATGGTCTTTGCCACTGCCAAAAGGCTAGCCAACATTCCCACCATTACTTTTGACCCTTGTGAAAACATTATTCCATTCACCAAACAGCAAAAATATCCTGGTGTTTTATTAGATGATACTCTCTTCTTTCAAAGTCATACTATCTCTACCACAGTTAAAGAATCCCTTTGACTTCAGGTAACCTACACGTTTTCCAATGTACTTACTCCCAAGGCTAGAATATGCTCTACTTAGTACTCCTTTATCCGGTCAAAATGCTACAGACTGTACTGAAAATAAGATTCTCAGATTAATTTATGTGACCAGCCCTACAGAGCAGCACTGCTCCAGTGTTTCCAGTCATTCTTCTTGCTCAATACCCTTACATTTAAACTACTTAAAGAAAGATACTTCGCACTTCTGTACAACAACAAAAAAAAAAAAAATCCTGTAGAGAAGTAAGAGGGAATGTGCACAACAGAGTAAAAAAAACCCTCATTAGTCTAAACAAGCAAATCAGGGAACTAGTCAAGTCTCTGAAAGCAAACTTTGAGGTAAAAATATCCTCCAAAGCGAAGGATAACCTTAAGGCTTTTTTCAGTTATGTTTGCAATCTAAGGGCAACATGCAACAATGTCCGGAATTAGTTGTAGATGGCATCAGCTATACTCAAGCCAGAAGATGTAACAAATCTGCTGGCTGGCAAATTTAGCTGAAATTTCACCTCCCCATCACTCACTTCTCCCCCAAGAA
>NC_056748.1:306810500-306813000 GCF_019279795.1 Protopterus annectens
CAAGGGACGGCTTGCACCTGTCACCCCTGGGATTCCGGATATTGGCTAAGGCTCTTGCCACCCCCATAGTGCCTTTTTTAGGCAAGGCTCAAATTCTAAACCTACCACCCTAGAAAACAAAACTGGGAAGAAACTGAGGGTAATGCTGCTCAATGCCAGAAGTCTAAATCTCAAAATGCATGCACTCGAGGCCCTTCTCAGTATGGAGAACATCGATGTCTGTGCTGTAACTGAAACCTGGTTCAAGGCTCCTGAGAGCACCCCAGCACTATTAGGTTTTACCTCATATCATGCGTTCCGGCCCCAAAACCCGGACCACACCACAAAAGGAGGGTGTATCCATATTCATAAAGGATACCCACACCTCCAGGTTGGTGGCAACGCATCAAGCTCGGAAACCATCCAGGTGCAACTAACCATAGGCAAAACTGCTCTACAAATTGTAGCATGCTACAGGCCACCCTCTCAAACTCAGGAACCTCACACAGCCTTCCTGAAGACACTGGAGGGTATAAATGTATCTCCAAACACCATCATATTGGGTGACTTCAACTACCCGAATATAGACTGGGAACATTACTCAAGCCCTAACTTTCTAGCCCAACGGTTCCTGGAGTTCATAAATTCAAATGCCATGGAACAGCTAGTCACTGTTACACGAGAGGAGAAAATATACTAGATCTCATTGTCACAAACATGGGGACAAAATGCTCCACACCAGAAGTATATCCCTCATTGGTGAGATCTGATCATAAACTAATCTCACTGGAAATCCACATCCCGCCCCCCCCCCAAACAAAAACGACCATAGTGAAGAACTTCTCTAAAGCAAACTTCACACTACTCAAGACTGGTGTAGTATCCTTCAAGGCTCCTGAGCCAGAGGAAACCACAACCCAAGCTGCGGAAGCCCTTACAAATGCCTTCTATGAACACCTCCAGGACTGCATGGATCAGGCAATCCCAAATAAAACCAAGACTCTTTCCACAAAGGGCAAACGTCCAGTCTGGTGGACCCCAGCCATTAACAAACTTTACAATAAGAGGAGAAAGCTATTACATGATAGAACAAAATCCATAAAGGAAGTCACCCTGATCATTATTAGTAAAAATACGAGCACTCATAAAATCAACTAAGGCCAATTTTGAGAGAAAATTGCCATGGATTCAAAGGACAATCATAAGGCCTTTTTCAGCTATGTTAGGAACCTGGGTGGAAACTCCCAGATATGCTCAGAATTAGTCCAAAATGATACAAAATCACTGAACCCACAGACATTGCCAACATACTGGCAGACGGGGTCAGTGCAAACTTGACCGCCCTCTCGCCCCCTAAAGGAGAGATAACTATCCCAGCCGAGTGTAGCCTCCCGGACATCTCAAAGGCGCAGGTGAAAGCTGCTCTCTCTAAAGCTAAAAACACAGCATCAATGGGACCGGATGGTGTCCCCGGCTGTGTGCTACACGAGCTAAATGAGGAATTAACCCGCACATAAGGCAGCTGTTTAATCTCAGCCTTACCACAGGATACGTGCCCAAGGAGTGGCGTACGGCAACTGTGGTCCCACTCCACAAAGGCGGCGCCTCTACGGACCCTGGTAATTACCGCCCCATAAGCTTAACAAGTCTAGTCTGCAAAGCTATGGAGAGGATCATAATGGGGCTCATAAACAAAGATATAGGGGACTTGCTGAGATTGGACCCGACCCAGTTTGGCTTTGTCAAGGGAAGATCATGCCTTTTGAACTTGGTCGACTTCTTCGAAACAGTCACCAAGGCCATTGATGAGGGAAAGGCAGTCCATACAGCCTACCTTGACCTTGCAAAGGCTTTCGACACAATACCCCACTCGGATATTGCAGAAAAACTTACCAGCTTAAATGTAAACCCATATGTCACAAGATGGGTTGCAAACTGGCTTAAGGACAGAACCCACAGGGTTAGAGTTGCTGGCGCTGTGTCAGACTCCAAGCCGGTCACAAGTGGTGTCCCACAGGGCTCGGTCCTTGGCCCCCTATTGTTTGGCATCTACTTCTCAGAAGTACAGGCCAGCATGGGAGGACTTTGGCTGACAAAGTTTGCAGACGACTGCAAACTGGGCGCCATAGTGGAAAGTGCATCGGACACGGATATCCTTCAGAAGGGACTCACGGAAACAGATAGCTGGTGCCAGAGCCATGGCCTGAAGTTAAACGCCAAAAAATGTATAGTCATACCCTTCGGGAAAACAAGGTAACCCCAAGCTACCATATAGGTGGCAATCCACTAAGCACAGAAGAGGTTATCAGGACCTGGGGACCCAGGTTGACAGTGGCCTTTCTTTTGACACTCACATTGCTAAAGTGGTTAGAAAGACCTTCTACATTGCCCACCTGATCATGAAGGGATTCACATCCAGATCTAGTGAGGTCATTGTTCCCCTGTACTCTTCACTTATCAGACCAATGATCGAGTACAATGCCCCATTCGGGATGTATCTCACCAGACATCTGCAGCAATT